>NW_028261382.1:102215812-102305686 GCF_051295495.1 Thamnophis sirtalis | reverse complement strand
TGTATTGCATCTTAGGCAAACATCTTAGCCATTAAGCCACTAAGGGTACGGCTAGCTGATGAGAGCTAAATAGCTTGAAATAGATCTATACTAGTCTCCCTTTATTTATTTATCAGCACAAATATAACACAAAATATAACAAAGGCAACAGTAAAAATATTGGGTTTCTGTCGTGATGGACTCTTGTGATAAGCCGATTGACAGATGATGGAAGCATATATATATATATATAGTATTTGTGCTGATAAATAAATAAAGGGAGACTAGTATAGATCTATTTCAAGCTATTTAGCTCTCATCAGCTAGCCATACCCTTACTGGGATTTGAATCTGTGCTGTATTGCATCTTAGGCAGATGTGTTAACCATTAAGCCACAAGGTTCTTCTCCTTATCTATCTATCTATCTATCTATCTATCTATCTATCTATCTATCTATCTATTTATTTATTAATGGGCCCGTTTGCATCCTCCCCCACTGTCAAATTCTAGGATCCTGCAACCAGCTTTTTTCTCCCAAATTTCTCCGCATTTTTCATCTCTCCAAATGCTACCCTCTGACTTTGTTTCCCCGATTCTTTTCTCATTGATGCTTCCTTTATCCGTTATGAAATGTATGCGCCACCCATCTCTTATCCAAGAACATAAATAGACTTGGCGCTAAGCAAGGAACATTTCCTGCAGATTCTGTTCCCCTGTTCACCCGCTTCTGCGTCTGTTTTTTAAAAAGAAGCCTGCTCATATTTATTCTTTTCAACTCTCTCTCCTTTATCCAGGTTTTATTCAGGCTTGGAAACTTGACATCCAGTTCTTGGGCGTTCAGCCCTCAGATGCTGAATTGGATTCTTGCAAGATTTATTTTTTTTTGCTCCTGGCAGCTTGGGAGGAGGAGATGGGAGGCCGGGTGGGAGTGGAAGGGGCCAATCCTGCTTTGGACGGAAATCTCCCTTAAGCATCCCGGATAGATGGTGGCTGACCTCCAGCCCAACTGGGAGGGAAGGCTCAGCCTTGTGGGTTATGGTTTCCTTGGTCCAGCTCTTCCAACTGAATCCACCTGGATTTGAGAAGTCTAAAAACTGGCTTCCCAGAGCAAATACAGGGTATAAATCTTTAACAAAGATATTCTAAAATAAACTTAAAGAAAGTTAGTATCATCTTTCATTTGAGCTTTAACTCCTCTTTGCTAGGCTAACTCTAAACAGATTATATCATTCCTTGCTTCTTCAGTCATAAACTATCTGGAATTTCTTAGTCCTGTATTTATTTTGAGTGTAGTCAATCCACCTTCTCTACTCCAGTTTATATCTCTCATTGGAATGGTCTTTGAGATATGCTGATATTTTTAGCCATCTCTGCTAAGTGTGTTACTTTTAATGTCCATTCTTGAATAGTAGGCAAATCTTCCTTCTTCCAGTATTGCGCCACCAACAGTCTTGCTGCCGTTATTAAATACAAAATCAAGTTAGTCTCTATGACAGTACAATCAGTAGTTACACCTAACAAGAATAAAAATATTTTTAAAAAGAGGATAAAGTTTACTCCTCATTTTCCTTTACATTTCAATTGCCTTTTGATTCAATTCTGTTCTCTTTTCCAATTTATTCAGTTTCCTGTTTGTTTTTGCCCATATTCATTTTCTATCCAATGATTAAAAACACCCCCCTGTATCTTATAATACTCCGATTATTCTTTCCCTTTAATTGCCAACATTAATCTGTTCATTTCTGCACAGTCTGATTGTCAAATTTCCTAGCGATGCCCTAATTAAATCACAATTATCGAGTCAAGGTTTTAGTGCAAAACCAGTGACTTATTAGGTGATCCATTAGGCAAGATCTGTTCACAGTCAAGCCTGTGCTTTGCTTGATTTTTTTCTCCTGAACTTTAGCCCTGTTCCTCCCCTCCCCTCTGTCTGTGTCATCAATCACATTCCCCTATGAGTTGCACCCCTCCCAAGCCTGCTGAAGTAATCTGAGATCCGACTTCAGCTGACATTATGCGTGGAATGCACCCCCCACCTCCTTTCTACTATGATAATGCCAGGGGAGTTGACACTAATGTTTGTTTTTTTAATTACCTCTCCCTCCGAGGGAATATTTCCCATTTTCCAATTTTCCCCTTTTTTTAAGGGAAAGTGTCTTTGATCTCTTACTTGGCTTTCCTTTGTTTCAGATATCGAGTACCTGAAGTCCATCCTTCCTGCAACGACCGAGGAAGCTTTCTTTGAGTACTTGCACACAGTGGATGCCTCCGAGGTCTCCATCTCGTCTGCCCCGGAGGGCTCGGTGGTCTTCTCCAGGGTGGGTGCATCTCCGCCAGTCTCCTGGGAGAAAGGGCAGCGTGCAGGAGCTCAGAGGACCCAGGAGGGAATGCTGGCCCTTTTCTTACCTTGGAGGGGGAAGGAAGGAAGGTGGAAGGAAAGAGTGGGAAGGAAGGAGGGAGGGAGGGAAGAAGTGATGGAAGGAAGTGTGGGAGGGAGGAAAGGAATAGAGGAGAGAGGGAGGGAGGAAGGAATGGAAGGAGGAAAGAGATGGGAGGTATGGAGGGGAGGGAGGAATGTGGGAGGGAATGAAGGGAGGAAGAAGGGATGTGAGGAGGAAGGAAGGCATAGAAGGAGGGAATGAAGGATGGGTGGGTAGGAAAGAGGGAGGAAAGGGTGGTTGGGAATGATTGAAGGGTGGGAAGGAAGGAAGGAATAGAGAAGGGAGAAAGAGGACAGAGGGAGGAAGGAATTGGAAGGAGGGAAGAGACAGGAATGGAGGAAAGAAGGTGGGAGGGAAGGAAGGGTGGGAGGGAAGAGTGGGAAGGATGGAGGGAGGGAAGAAGTGATGGAAGGAAGGAAGTGTGGGAGGGAGGGAAGGAATAGAGGAGAGAGGGAGGGAGGAAGGAATGGAAGGAGGAAAGAGATGGGAGGTATGGAGGGGAGGAAGGAATGTGGGAGGGAATGAAGGGAGGAAGAAGGAATGTGAGGAGGAAGGAAGGCACAGAAGGAGGGAATGAAGGATGGGTGGGTAGGAAAGAAGGAGGGAGGAAAGGGTGGTTGGGAAGGATGGAAGGGTAGGAAGGAAGGAATAGAGAAGGGAGAAAGAGGACAGAGGGAGGAAGGAATTGGAAGGAGGGAAGAGACGGAAGGAATGGAGGAAGGAGGGTGGGAGGAAAGGAAGGAATGTGGGGGAGGATGGAAGGAAGAGGGAAGAGGAAGGAAGGAAATAGAAGGACGGTGGGTAGGAAGGAAAGAAAGAAAGAAGTGGATGGGAGGGAAGGAATAGAGAGGAGAGGGAGGAAGAAAGGAAGGAATGGAAGGAGGCGAGGGATGGAGGGGAAGGAATGTGGGAGAATGAAGGAGGAAGAAGGGTGGGAAGAAAGGAAGGAATGTGGGTAGGACGGAAGGAATAGAAGGAGGGAAGGAAGAGTGGGTGGGTAGGAAGGGAGGGAGGAAGGAAGAAATGGGAGTGAGAGAGAAGGAAGGATGGAATGGGAGGAAGAAGGGAAGGGGAGGAAAGGAAGGGTGGGGAAGGAAGAGAAGAGGAAGGCAGGAGAGACTGGGGAAGGAAGGAGGGAGAAGGCATGAAAAGGGATGAAAGGTGAGGAATTAAGGAGAGGGTGGAAAAAGGGAGGATTGTTAAATTCAACCAGCCCACACTACCCAGAAGGGTTGTGTGTTTCTGAAGCTCATCCCAAGGAACCTTCTGGCTTACAAGTCCCAGAGCCTTGGGGAGAATGTCTCACCTCCCAGCTTCTCTTCCCTGATTCTGCTCATCCAGGTGCCGTTACTCCAGGTCAGGGGTCCCTTGTTGGTGGTCCAGCTTATGGAGACCACCCTGCTGTGCCTGGTGAACTACGCCAGGTGAGTCTGTGTGTGGAACCCGGGAGGTTTGACGTGTTCCCATCCCCAACAAACTCCCTGTCTTGGCTCTAAAGCAGTGTTTCTCAACCTTGGCGACTTTAAGTCCTGTGGACTTCAACTCCCAGAATCCCCCAGCCAGCTATGCTGGCTGGGGGATTCTGGGAGTTGAAATCCACAGGACTTAAAGTCGCCAAGGTTGAGAAACACTGCTCTAAAGCCATAGAATAGAATAGCGTAGAATATTTTTGACTTTAAAACCTTCCCAGTTCGAAATGACCCCTTTTGAATGTGAATCACTCCGGCCCATTCCGAAAACTTTTTCAAAGTTGCGATATTGGGCATCTATTTTCTTGGGAAATTGAACAGTTTCCCCCCAACTGGATCTGAGGTTGATATTTCAAGGTTTGCTGAATAAAGGTAACAAATTCCACAAAAGTCCTGGATCCCAAATTTTGGACAAATTCTATAAGCTCTGTCCCATCTGAAGTACCTTGGCTCAAAAATTGATGTCCTACAATGCATTGCTTCCCTCAGTTAAGGGTTACAGGAAGAATAGTTTTAGTAGTATATAAATAAAAACAACAGGAATGGAATGGAATGGAAAATAAAATAAATATAGAATAGAAAAGAGAAGAAATATAGAATAGAAAAGAATAGAAAAGAAATATAGAATAGAATAAAAATATAGAATAGAAAAGAAAAGGAGTAGAATAGAAATATAGAAAAGAATGGAAAAGAAATATAGAAGAGAAAAGAAATATAGAATGGAATAAAAATATAGAATAGAAAAGAAAAGGAGTAGAATAGAAATATAGAAAAGAATGGAAAAGAAATATAGAAGAGAAAAGAAATATAGAAAGGATAGAAATATAGAATAGAAAAGAAAAATAGAATAAAATAGAATAGAATAGAATTATAGAATAGAAAATAAATATAGAATAGAATAGATTATTATATAGAAAAGAAAAGAAATATAGAAAGAATAGAAATATAGAATAGAATAGAAATATAGAATAGAAAAGAAAAATATAGAATAGAATAGATTATTATAAAATCGAAAAGAAAAGAAATATAGAATAGAATACAAGAATAGAATAGAAATATAGAATAGAAAAGAAATATAGAAGAGAAAAGAAATATAGAAAGGATAGAAATATAGAATAGAAATATAGAATAGAAAAGAAAAATAGAATAAAATAGAATAGAATTATAGAATAGAATAGAAAATAAATATAGAATAGATTATAGAATAGAAAAGAAAAGAAATATAGAAAGAATAGAAATATAGAATAGAATAGAAATATAGAATAGAATAGAAATATAGAATAGAAAAGAAAAATATAGAATAGAATAGAATAATAGAATAGAAAATAAAATAAAAGAAATATAGAATAGAATAGAATTATAGAATAATAGAATAGAAAATAAAATAAAAGAAATATAGAATAGATTATTATAAAATAGAAAAGAAAAGAAATATAGAATAGAATACAAGAATAGAATAGAAATATAGAATAGAAAATAAATATAGAATAGAAAATAAATATAGAATAGAAATATGGAATAGAAATATAGAATACAGAATAGAATAAAAGTATAGAAATATAGAATAGAATAATAACTATTGTCACAATAACTTTATTGTCCCTTTGAATGTACATTAAAATGAAGTTTGGATGCCCGCAGTCTCAAAGGCTCCCCACCTCCAATAGACACTACTTGAACATGACAAAATAAATAGATTTTGTAGATTGAGTTGTAAAAGATCCCTATGTATAGATTTCCACAGGATATTTTGGAGGTGAAATGTTAGCTCGTCCAGCCCATCGAAGCCACCAGGCTCTGTAAATGCTCTTTCAAAGCTTAGGTGGTGCATCGTTTTATGCCAAACTTTCAGGTGCATTAGGAAAGAGAGGACTGTAAACGAACATTTAAAATGCAACCAGTCCTTGCACTGCCCTTAACTGCTTTCGTGCTCTGTAATAGGTGGGTGGCTAGGACGCCACCTTGAGCTTGCGGAGTTTCGCTGCCTTGAACTCTGGGGAGGGTGGATGAAAGGCGGAAGGCTTGGGAAATCGAAAGTAGCTGCTGTATCTCCTTGAGACCCTGCTTCAAGGTCACTTGGCTGGAAAAAGGAGGGAGTCACACGCCAACCTTGGCTTGAACTCATTGTTAAGAGCCAAGGTGGCGCAGTGGTTAGGGTGCAGTACTGCAGGCCACTTCAGCTGACTGTTATCTGCAGTTCAGCGGTTCTAATCTCACCGGCTCAGGTGGCGCAGTGGTTAGGGTGCAGTACTGAAGGCCACTACAGCTGACTGTTATCTGCAGTTCAGCGGTTCTAATCTCACCGGCTCAGGGTTGACTCAGCCTTCCATCCTTCTGAGGTGGGTGAAATGAGTATTTGAGTATTTTATTAAATTTATATGCCGCCCTTTTCCCTGGGGGGACTCAGGGCGGCTCACAACTCAAGAGGGGAGGGGGAAAAACAAACTTTAGACATATAGAACAATACAAATTTAAAAAACACAACATTCATACCATTCGGGCGGGTTACAATCTTAGTCCCAGGCCTGACGGGATAGCCAGGTTTTGAGGGCTGTGCGTAAGGTCTGGAGGGTGGTGAGGGTACGAATCTCCACGAGATCGTTCCATAGGGTCGGAGCTGCCACCGAGAAGGCTCTCCTCCGCGTGGTTGCCAGGCGGCATTGACCGGCAGATGGAACTCGGAGGAGGCCTAATCGGTGAGATCCTAATAGGTCACGTGGAGGTAATCGGCAGTAGGCGGTCTCTCAAGTACACCCGGATTGTTGTTGGGGGCGATATGCTGACTTTGTAAACCGCTTAGAGAGGGCTGAAAGCCCTATGAAGCGGTGTATAAGTCTAACTGCTATTGCTATTGCTATTATGAAAAGATCTCGCTGTACCTCCTTGGTTGAAGGAGGGCTAGGCCATGGGAAACGGTTAAGGGTGGGAAAAGTTGAACGTAGGGATTTTGGTGCGCGATTTTCAGTTCTGGCTTTGCACTACTGCAATGCACTTGGCCCCTAATAAAACGATGCCTTTCTCAACAAAATGGAGCCGGGCATCGTTTTTATTCAGAGGTTTTAAGTTTCGGCAGGCCTGACCTTCCCCAATGGGGTTTTCTTCTGCAGTCTGGTGGCCACAAACGCCGCCCGCTTCCGCCTCGCAGCTGGCCCTGGCAAGAAGCTGATGGAGATGGGTCTGCGCCGGGCTCAGGGCCTGGACGGAGGACTCTCGGCATCCAAGTACTGCTACGTGGGCGGTAAGGTCCCGTTTGTGGCTCTCCTCCCGAAGGTGGCGGTGGGAGGCCTGAGCTCAGCTCCATTTCTCCCTTTCTCTCCCCCCCTCCCTTTCTCCTCTCTCTCCCTCCCTTTCCCCTCTCCCTCCCTCTCCCCTTCTCTTCCTTTCTTCCCTCCCCCGCTCTTTCCCCCTCTCTCTCTCTTCCTCTCCCTTTCTCCCCACTCCCCCTCTCTTCCCTCCTTTTCTCCATTCCCTCTCTTCCTCCTCCCCCTCCTCCCTTCCTCCCTCTCTCTCCCTTTCTTCCGCTCCCCACCCCCCCTCTTTCTCCATTTCTCTCTCTTTCTCTCCCCCCTCTCCCTTTCTCCCTCTCTTTCCCTCCTTTCCCCTTCTCTCTCCATTTCTCTTGCCCCCTCTCCTTTCCTTTCCCTCCCTCTCTTCCCCTCCCCTCCCGTCCTCCCTCTCTTTCCCTTTCTCCCTCACACTCCCCCTCTTTCTCCATTTCTCCCTCTTTCTCTCACCCCTCTCCTTCCTTCTCTTTCCCTCCCTTTCCCCTCTCCCTCCCTCTCTCCTTCTCTCTCCATTCTCTCACCCCCTCTCTCCTTTTCTTTCCCTCCCTCTCTTCTCTCCTTCTCCCTCCCTTTCTCCCTCACACTCCCCCTCTTTCTCCATTTCTCCCTCTTTCTCTCACCCCTCTCCCTTCCTCCTTCTCTTTCCCTCCCTTTCCCCTTCTCTCACCATTTCTCTCGCCCCCTCTTTCCTTTCCCTCCCTCTCTTCCCCCTCCCTCCCTTCCTCCCTCTCTTTCCCTTTCTCCCTCTCCCCACACTCCCCCTTTCTCCATTTCTCCCTCTTTCTCTAATCCCTCTCCCTTCCTCCTTCTCTTTCCCTCCCTTTCCCCTTCTCTCTCCATTTCTCTCACCCCCTCTCTCCTTTTCTTTCCCCTTCCCCCCTCTCCCTCCCTTCCTCTCTCCTTTCTCCCTCCCTTCCCCTCTCTCTTTCTCTCCCTCCCTCTGCCCCCTCTCCATCTCTCCCTCCCTCTCCCTTAAGTGATCATAAACCACTTTTTTTCAGTGCTTTTGTAGCATTGTACGGCCACTAAAGGAGGCCGTACAATGGAGGATTGCCTGGATCCATCTATGAAGCCTGAACCCAAGCGGTTCTACCGAAGGCTAGTGAAGGGAAGTCCTTGGATGTCCTGCCTAAGCACCTCTCCTCATTCTCACCTCCCGTCCCCCAAATTTTATCTTTTCCCAGGTTTTGATTTCACCAGCAACGTCCTGGCCGGGAAACTCTACGGGATTCCAACTCTGGGAACATTGGCTCATTCCTACGTCTCCTCCTTCACCTCTATGGATGACGTCAACACACAGGTTAGTATTCGGGGGGGGGGGGGGAAGAGAAGGTCCCCCCAAAAAATCACTGTGGCTAAATTGCCAGAAAGAAGAGGCAGTTTGGCCCTTCCAACTCTGTTATTCTGTAAGCCAAGGAGAAAGTGACTGTAAACAGTCGTAATACATTTGTTGGGTCTTTTACAACATTTCTCCAGGAAAAGGCCAAGAAGATTTTCTCTCTGGATCTAGTCCAGGGTGGATTTGTAGGATTCCACAGAGTTTCACTGCCCCAAAGAAGAGTGGGTCAAATTATTCTCCAAAGCCCCCAAAGGCAGGACAACAAGAAGCCATGGATGGAAATTAATCAAGGAGAGAAGCAACTTAGAACTAAGGAGAAATTTCCTGACAGTGAGGACAATTAACCAGTGGAACAGAAGTTGCCTCCAGAAGTTGTGAATGCTCCAACACTGGAAGAAGAGTTTGTGCAACCATTTGTCTGAAATGGGACGGGGTCTCCTGATTGAGCAGGGGGGGTTGGACTAGAAGACCTCCAAGGTCCCTCTGTGATTCTGTTAAATTGCTTGAAACTGGCTTCCTTTATTGTTTTCCAAGAACTGATTTCTTCTACCCTGGGCAGGGGATTCGGCCAAGAAGCTAAACGCTGGGATGACACAAAGCCATCACTGGGTTCCCATAATGTGCTGTAGTTCAATGAATGGGCTCCAGGATGCTTTGATGGCTCTTTGTCGCACTATTAATACCACAGATGGGTGCCTGTCACACGATAGAGGCACCCAGCCTGTAATGTGCATTGGGGGGGGGAACTCTCCATCTCGGCTTGATGCCAAGCTAAATGCAAACAGAGCAAGAAAACTTAATTAAATCACGAAGGATTCTTGCCTCTCTTGATAATTAAAGGAGGGGGAGAAGCTGGAAATTCAGTTATTTCCTATGTTGAGAGAAAGGTTTCTCTCTGGATCTAAAGACCATTGAAGATAGACCTAGACAGCATCAGTAGAAGAGAAGATAGGCCAGGATTGAACTGCGTGGTCTCTTTGAGCTTTTCTTGCAGATGTTATTTCCTTCCTTCCTTCCTTCCTTCCTTCCTTCCTTCCTTCCTTCCTTCCTTCCTTCCTTCCTTCCTTCCTTCCTTCCTTCTCCTTGGTGCTCTCTGAACTTGGTGGTTTTCTTGCAGATGTTTCAACCCAGATAGTTAACATCAACAATGATATCTCCCTCCCTCCCTCCCTCTCTTCTTCCCTTCCTTCCTTCCTCCCTCCCTCCCTCCCCTCCCTCCCTCCCTCCCTTCCTTCCTTCTTCTTGAACTTGGTGGTTTTCTTGCAGATGTTTCATGACCCAGCTAGGTAACATCAACAATGATATCTCCCTCCCTCCCTCTCTTCTTCCTTCCTTCCTCCCTCCCTCCCTCCCTCCCAGTGCTCTCTGATATTGTTTCTTTTCTTGCAGTCATTTCATGAGCCAACTAGGGAACATCATCAGTGCTAGAAGGAGTGGGGTTTCCTCTGTTTATGTATAAGTGACTTGCCCTGTCAGTTGTGTTGTGTTCTCAGTGATTCCTTGATTAGTTTGTTCTTAACTGAGTTGGTAATTTTTTATTGGATTATTATTTACTGCTTGGTGTTGAACTTTGCTTCTCTGGGTGTTTATTGCTGGCCAGGAGGCATTGTGGCCTTGTAGCTGTTTGATTGCTTCAGTAAACAATCTCCCGATGAAGCAACTACCAAGAACACTCCTACTGATATTAACAGGGCAGGCCACTTGTATATAAAGGGAGAGCAAACCCCACTCCCTTCTGGAACTGATGATGTTACCTAGTTGGGTCGTGAAACGTCTGCAAGAAAGCAATCAAGCTCAGAGAGCACCCAGGACCCCACAATCCTCCTCTTCCTCTCTCCCCCCCCCCACTCCACAAACCCCCCTCCCTTCTACCACTGATGATGCTACCTAGTTGGGTCATCAAACGTCTGCAAGAAAACAGCTAAGACCGTCAAGGACTCCATATCCTTGGGGAAGGAGATCCAGAGACTGGCAGCTGGCCTTGTGAATGTCCTGCCTCAGGGATGGACAAAAGAGACATGGGACTTTGTGAAAGATCTTGGCAAATAGCCAGGAAGTATTGGGATAATGTCAGCGTTCCAAGTAGCATGTAGAGTTAAATCAGAGTCCAAGGCAAAACGATCCTTAAAGTTCCAATTTAATAAATCAGACATCTTGGCATTATGCTATAGCAATAGCAATAGCAGTAGACTTATATACCGCTTCATAGGGCTTTCAGCCCTCTCTAAGTGGTTTACAGAGAGTCAGCATATTGCCCCCAACAATCTGGGTCCTCATTTTACCCACCTCGGAAGGATGGAAGGCTGAGTCAACCCTGAGCCGGTGAGATTTGAACCGCTGACCTGCTGATCTAGCAGTAGCCTGCAGTGCTGCATTTAACCACTGCGCCACCTTGGCTCTATGAAATCCCAATACTGGAAATGACATCAGAATCCCACCCAGTTAAAAGTTCATGATCTTGTCCCCACACCCAAAATCCATCAGAGGATAAGGAGGAGTGGAATGGAGAGAGAGGAGAAGGAGAAAGGAAGGGGAAGTAGAGGAGGAAAGGATGATGGAGGGAAGAAAAGAGGTAGGAGAGAGGCAGAAGAAAGAGGTGTATGGAGAGCAGAAGAGCTAATAATGGGTTTTTATCTTTCTGGGCGTTGATGACAAGAGGAACTGATGTAATTACTATTTAATACAAGAGGATATTGGCTACGTAATAGTATACATGTGGTTATATGTTATGAAAGTGGAAAATAAAAACTTTCTATGGATATGGAAGCATAAATACCATCAAACATAGAATGGAGTTTGCTCAGAAGCTGAAATACACCAAGTGAATGAGAGGAAGAGTGGGAAACAGAGGAGAGAAGAAAGATAGGAAGAGAGGGATAGGAGAGAGGGGAAGGGGGGAAGATGAGGAGGATAAGGAGGAGTGGAAGGTAGAGAAGGAGAAGGAGAAAGGAAGGGGAAGTAGAGTAGAAAAGGAGGATGGAGGGAAGAAAGGAGGTAGGAGAGAGGCAGAAGAAAGAGGTGTATGGAGAGTAGAAGAGCTAATAAGTATATTGATATGGAAGCATAAATACCATCAACATAGATTGGAGTTTGCTCAGAAGCTGAAATACACCAATAAGAGGAATGAGTGGGAAACAGAGGAGAGAAGAAAGATAGGAAGAGAGGGATGGGAGAGAGGGCAAGGGGGGGAGATGAGGATAAGGAGGAGTGGAATGAGAGAGAGGAGAAGGAGAAAGGAAGGGGAAGTAGAGTAGAAAAGGATGATGGAGGGGAAGAAAGGAGGTAGGAGAGAGGCAAAAGAAAGAGGTGTATGGAGAGTAGAAGAGCTAATAAGTATATTGATATGGAAGCATAAATACCATCAACATAGATTGGAGTTTGCTCAGAAGCTGAAATACACCAATGAGAGGAAGAGTGGGAAACAGAGGAGAGAAGAAAGATGGGAAGAGAGGGATAGGAGAGAGGGTAAGATGAGGAGGATAAGGAGGAGTGGAATGTAGAGAGAGGAGAAGGAGAAAGGAAGGGGAAGTAGAGTAGGAAAGGATGATGAAGAAAGGAGGAAGGAGAGAGGTAGAAGAAAGAGGTGTATGGAGAGCAGAAGAGCCAATAATGGGTTTTTATCTTTCTGGGCGTTGATGACAAGAGGA
Organism: Thamnophis sirtalis; assembly: GCF_051295495.1. Lineage (NCBI taxonomy): Eukaryota > Metazoa > Chordata > Lepidosauria > Squamata > Natricidae > Thamnophis > Thamnophis sirtalis. The sequence continues at coordinate 102,293,526 of NW_028261382.1, read as the reverse complement.
ACTGATGTAATTACTACTTAATACAATAGGATATTGGCTACGTAATAGTATACGTGTGATTGTATGTTATGAAAATGGAAAATAAAAAAAAGTATATTTCAAGAAATCCCAGACTCTTCAGATGGTGGCTGAAGCACTGGGGCACCTTGAGATGTGGTTGTGCAGTCTCTTTCTCTTCCCCAGTAGAGCCTGCTGCCCCTGGCTGGGAAGGAACCCATGGACTTTCCAACTTTAGTGGACAAGTGGTTGACCCAAGTGTGCCAGTTACTCCGAGTCCCGCCGGAGAAGGTGAGCTGTGGAGAGCGGGCAGCGTTCATGTCCTACGCCATCGCCTACCCTCACAACTTCCAAGGCCTGGTGGACACCTACTGTGTCATGAGGTAAGGAGAAGGAAGGCTGAAAGCCCCATTTTTGGGGTGGAATCTTGGGAGTGGGATGAGATTTGGGGTGGGACTGGCCTGGTCATCCTTGGCTGGATCCAGAAGCTAAGCAGGGAAGGGGGGGGATGTCAAACCTCGGAGGGGAGACCACGAAGGAATCCTGAAGACCAAAGCTAGAAGAAGACAATGAGGAACCATTTCTGTAAGACTCAAGACTTAGCTCTGAAGGGATGAGATCTGGTTGAAGATCTTGAGATTAATGAATGTCTCATAGATAGTGAGTGGATCGGATTCCATAGGACAGTGGTTCCCAAACTTGGCAACTTTAAGTCTTGTGGACTTCAACTCCCAGAATTCTCCAGCCAGCAGAGCTGGCTGGAGAATTCTGGGAGTTGAACTCCACAAGTCTTAAAGTTGCCAAGTTTGGGAACCACTGCCATAGGATAATAACTGACTAGGAAGTCTTCCATATATGCTCCTTGGGATCTGCTAGAAGAGAATATTCATAGCTCAGTTTCGAATGTGATATTCCTTGTTGCTCTCTGAGCCTGGTGGTTTTCTTGCAGACGTTTCATTGCCCAACTAGGCAACATCATCAGTGCTCGAAGGGAGTGGGGTTTGTGGAGAGGAGGAGGAGGAGGAGGAGGAGGAGGAGGAGGAGGAGGAGGAGGAGGAAAAAGACTGGGGGGGTCCTTGGTGCTCTTTGAGCTGGGTGGTTTTCTTGCAGACATTTCATTACCCAACTAGGGAACATCATCAGTGCTCGAAGGGAGTGGGGTTTGTGGAGAGGAGGAGGAGGAGGAGGAGGAGGAGGAGGAGGAGGAGGAGGAGGAAAAAGACTGGGGGGGGGTCCTTGGTGCTCTCTGAGCCTGGTGGTTTTCCTTGCAGACGTTTCATTACCCAACTAGGGAACATCATCAGTGCTCGAAGGGAGTGGGGTTTGTGGAGAGGAGGAGGAGGAGGAGGAGGAGGAGGAGGAGGAGGAGGAGGAAAAAGACTGGGGGGGGGTCCTTGGTGCTCTCTGAGCCTGGTGGTTTTCCTTGCAGACGTTTCATTACCCAACTAGGGAACATCATCAGTGCTCGAAGGGAGTGGGGTTTGTGGAGAGGAGGAGGAGGAGGAGGAGGAGGAGGAGGAGGAGGAGGAGGAAAAAGACTGGGGGGGGTCCTTGGTGCTCTCTGAGCCTGGTGGTTTTCCTTGCAGACGTTTCATTACCCAACTAGGGAACATCATCAGTGCTCGAAGGGAGTGGGGTTTGTGGAGAGGAGGAGGAGGAGGAGGAGGAGGAGGAGGAAAAAGACTGGGGGGGGGTCCTTGGTGCTCTCTGAGCCTGGTGGTTTTCCTTGCAGACGTTTCATTACCCAACTAGGGAACATCATCAGTGCTCGAAGGGAGTAGGAAGGGGATTGCTGTGTCTTTGTTGGTGGGTGTATCTTGTTTGAATCTTCTTACAGAGCCCTGTTGAAAATCCATCAGGAACTCCCATGTAAATACTCCATAATACTTTTGCACACTTTTAAAAGAAAAAAGGGGAAAGTTTCTCCCACTTTCTTTTTTTTTTTAGAACAATGCAGGAAAAGGAAACGGTGTAAATCTGCTGTTGAGCACAATATCAGACAGAGTAGTAACATTTTAAGAAATGTTACCTGCGAATAGTTTCTCCAAACATACATTTTTTAAATTAAAAAAACCATCTCGCTTAGCAACAGAAACTTGGGGCTCCTTGGTGGTCGTAACTCAAGAACTAACTGTAAAGAACCACGCAAGAATGGCATCGTCTGTAAATCTATCAGGCACGATCCCTGAGGAGAGCTTGACGGATATTTTGATCTTCTCAGGAGTGGCATCCCCAATTTTTGCGCCGTCGCCCTGGCCTTGAACCAGCTGGGATACCGAGCCATTGGAGTGCGGCTGGACAGCGGAGATCTGGCCAAGCAGTCGGTGGAGATCCGGCACATCTTTCGGACCTGTAGTAAGCAGTGAGTTGGGGAGTTGTTAGGGGTGACTCCCGGAGGGGGCCAAGGATGAAACATTGGCAGCTAAGGGTCTCTTGGTTTCAATTTGCCATTAGAGTAAGACAGGGGTGTCAAACTCATATCGTCATGGCGGCGTCACATGACGCATTGGAACTCCCCCCCCACCCCACCTTCGCTAAACTGGGTGTGGGTGTGGCCATCTGGAGTTTGACAGCCCTGGAGTAAGAGGTAGGAGGCGTTGCTCTCGAATGGGTTAGATGGGGAAACAAAACTTCTATGATTCTGCTGAATGAAGGCTGGGGAAGCCTGAAATCTGTTCAAGGACATCACCATAGGTGCGGACTTGAAGCAGACGGTTCCCATAACTATGAGAACTTGTTTTACATGAACCGGCTACGTGAGAAGTTGGGGGTTTGGCTTGGAAAAGTATCGGGTTTTCTTAAAGTTTTTTTATTTTATTTTATCCGTCTCATTTCGTGAATGGTTTGGTTCCCGAGTTTCATACATTTCAATACATCTAATCATAACAATATTATTCTTAATAAATACAGTTTATTTTCATTCTTGATTCTGCTAATGCATATTTTTTAATGTCAAGTTTCATTTCTAAACCTTCTCATAACTCTACCCTACTTCCTATCCTCTTAATATCAATTTTTACTATTTCTCCCCTCATATTTCTACCTCTATTTTAGCCCTCTTCCTCCCCACCCCTTGCCTTATCATTATGGTAATCAAGGATGCAATCTTTCCTTTTTTCCCCCTTTTTCAATATTTCAATATGTCAGTCATGATCTTTCTCTAGCTTTTCATGATTAATGACATTTTATTTTAATGTATGTATTGTTTTCTCCAATCCTTCACTTCTTGTAATCCTACTCTTAGTACAAGCTAAATTTCCCACTTTACAGTTCGCATGCTAATATTCATTACATTACTACATTCGTAGCATACATTCAAAAGTAATTTTTATCTCTTACACCGCGTATAGAACAATAGTCCAACTTATGTAATTCTACTATTCATACATATGATTAAAGCGCTTTCATACAATATTTCATTTCACCCACCTTTTCGTTCTCCATTGTCCCACTTCTTTCACCCTCATCCAAATTTTTAATCTTCTTTTTTGCGGGGGCTACATTTCTTTTAGCTCATTTATTCCATCTACTTTTAAATCTGTATTTTGCCTTTCCCCAACCCCCAGAAGCACTCTGCAGGCTTCAGCAGGGCTGGGAGAAGGGAAGAATCCCCCTGTTTTTGCAAAAAAATGGTCCGTTTTTTACACAAATGACTTGCGTTTTTGCCTTCTCCCAGCCCTGCTGAAGCCTGCAGAGGGCTCCTGGGGGCTGGAGGAAGGCAAAAACATTTTTTTTCTTACTTAGCTCTTTGAAATCTTGGTGTGTCTTATATAACTTAACAGCTGAAGCGATTCCCTTAATTGTTTTGGCAAGAGAGCTCAACATTCACTTAACGACTGTCTCACTTAGCAACATAAATTGTCATCATAAGTCAAGGACTGCCTGTAGTAACATTGTGGACTTAACTTTTTTTCTTTTACAAACTGCTTTATCCTTTCTTGCACTACTTTATTCAGAAAAATTACATTACAAAATCCAAAGGGGAATAATAAATAATAAAATAATAATAAAAAAGGGGAATGTGTGTGTGTGTGTGTGTGTGTGTGTTGTATTTGTGCTGATAAATAAAGGGAGACTAGTATAGATCTATTTCAAGCTATTTAGCTCTCATCAGCTAGCCATACCCTTACTGGGATTAGAACCTGGGCTGTATTACATATTAGGCAGATGTGTTAACCACTAAGCCACAAGGTTCTCCTCCTTTATCATATACATACATACATACATACATACATACATTAGATTTTTACAACCCCCGGTATGCCCAAATATGGGAGGAAGATCACTACTTCCATTCTCTGTCCTTCGGCTCGTCTCTTGTGCTCGTCTCCTGGATGGCAGAAACCCAATATTTTTACTGTTGCCTTCTAGTTTCCAGGTTCCTTGGTTCGAGACGATCCCCATCACGGTGAGCAACGATGTCAGCGAACAGAGCTTGGAAGAATTGTCGCGAGAGGTGAGGATACACCGATGCCGCTTGGCATGGGGTGGGGGGGAATGCTGTATAAAAATTGATGAAATAAGTAAGCGAGAAAAAAATACTAGCAATATTAAGATTAAAAGTCACATGCTAGAACACAGGGGGAAGTGCCGAGGTGGCGCAGTGGTTAAATGCAGCATTGCAGGCTACTTCAGCTGACTGCAGTTCTGCAGTTCAGCGATTCAAATCTCACCGGCTCAGGGTTGACTCAGCCTTCCATCCTTCCGAGGTGGGTAAAATGAGGGATGCTGCCAACAGCAGTGTGGAAAAAAAGTTGTAAGATTTTTTTCCAGTGCCGTTGTAACTTTGAATAATCACTAAACAAATGGTTGTAAGTTGAGGACTATATTATTAAATGGGAGGTGAGAACGATGAAAGCTACTCATCTAATAAATAGAGGGTTGTGTTCTGACTGAGGATTCTGGAGAGCCTGAAGCAAACTCCCTGTTGTCCCGACAAAAACCCTTTTTATTAATTTTCTGTGATTTCTGCTCATTCACATCCAGCAAAGTCTTTCGAGGGAGGATTTACGGTCACAGACCTTATCTGCCTTGGAGAACTGCCAGGCTGATAGCTGCAAAACTTGGCAAGGAGTCTCGGAGAGTCACAAACCAATGAAGCTAATTGTCTCCTGCAAACTCCACTCCCCTTTCGCTCCTCTTTTATTCCCTCTGGGAGGAGCCATTCATCATCCACCTGTGGCCTCGCTCCCAAGTCGACCCCTGTTCTTTAGCCGTTCCCTTCATCTGGCAATTCTGCGCATGCGCACACTGGGAACAGGCTCCAGCTGTTCTTCTGCCTCACTGATGTCCGACTCTGAAGGCAGCTGATAACTGGCATAGGGCCATGGCCCCCTCTCCGCCTCCGACACAGAGCCCTCCTCAGAGCCTTCCCCAGACTCCAGGACTGGCCCATGTCCCTCCCCGGCCTCCTCACTCTCCGAATCTGCTGCCAGCTCCGTTGGCCACTGGTGGACCACAACAGGTTGATCTGAATTTGCGACCCTCTGAGGTTCAAAAACCCGCTCTGATTTGTGTGAGATTGTGAGGTTTCGTGTGTGTGTGTCATCCACCCGTAAACGTGGGCTCAGGAGTTCCTCTTGGTTTTGCTGTGCTCCATGCAGGGAAATGAAATCGATATGATTGGCGTGGGGACACACCTGGTCACCTGTCCCCTTCAGACTACCTTGGGCTGCGTCTACAAGGTAACGAACCCCTCCGGACCCTTCCCACTCTCTCCCGGCCTTCCGTAAGGCCACTAAAACCTGGCTGTTCCGGCAGGCCTGGGGCTGTTGACCCCAAAATATGGTCCAGCCCCACTTGGAACGGAGTGCATGGTGTGTTTTTTAAATCTATCTCTTCTTTCTTTCTATTCCTTTTGATTTATTTGTATTGTTAGCTGCCTGGAGTCCTATTATTATGCTATTAAACTTTGAAACTTTGAACTTTGAAACTCTGCCCCACGGGAACAGCCTTTTGGCCTGGGGTGAAAGAGGAGGTGCTCTTCGGGGGAGGCAAAAGCCAGATTGCTTCTTTAGGGCTACCATTGCAGACCAGGATCCCTGCCGTGGGGCAGGGGAGACGTCTCAACCCTCTAGAGCAGGGGTGGGGGAACAATGGCCTCTTTAGGACTTGTGGCTCTTCAACTCCCAGAATTCCCAAACCTCCCCATGGGCCCCCTCGCTTCTGGCGCTCCCGGGAAATCCGAAAACCCGCTGGCTGGCCTGTGCATGCGCGTGCAGGAAACACGAAGAACAACTGGCTGGCGTGTGCATGCACATGTGGGAAAATCCGAAGACCAGCTGGCCGGCGCATGCATGCGCCGGCCAGCTGGTCTTCGGATTTCCCACATGTGCATGCACACGCCAGCCAGTCTTCAGGTTTCCGGTGCTCCGGCACACGCATTCCAGTTTGGGCACGTGGCGCCAAAAAGGTTTTCCATCACTGAGCTGGGGTGACCAGGGGAAAAGGGCCTTCTTCGGGTTGGCCCCCTCCCTGTGGAACATCATCCCTGCAGAGGTCAGACAGGGCCCCACTTTGAATTCTTTGGCAAGGCTCTGAAGATGGAGCTCTGCAAATATGCCTGGAGACCCCAGGTTGGTACGGGGTTTATGGAGGAGGAGGAGGAGGAGTTGAAAGGGAGGAGGAATTTATGTAGTAAATTACCCAACTAGGGATCATCATCAGTGCTAGAAGGGAGAGGGGTTTGTGGAGAGGAGGAGGAGGAGGACTGTGGAGTCCTTGGTGCTCTCTGAGCTTGGTGGTTTTCTTGAAGACATTTCATAACCCAACTAGGTAATTGAATCAGTGCTAGAAGGGAGTGGGGTGTGCAGGGAGGAGGAGGAAGAGGATTGTGGGGTCCTTGGTGCTCTCTGAGCTTGGTGGGTTTCTTGAAGATGTTTCATAACCCAACTAGGTAATTGAATCAGTGCTAGAAGGGAGTGGGGTGTGCAGGGAGGAGGAGGAAGAGACTGTGGGGGTCCTTGGTGTTCTCTGAGCTTGGTGGTTTTCTTGAAGACGTTTCATAACCCATCTAGGTAATTGAATCAGTGCTAGAAGGGAGTGGGGTGTTCATGGAGGAGGAGGAGGCCAATGTACTCCTTGGTGCTCTCTGAGCTTGGTGGTTTTCTTGAAGACCTTTCATAACCCATCTAAGTAATTGAATCAGTGCTAAAAGGGAGTGGGATGTGGAGGGAGGAGGAGGAAGAGGACTGTAGGGTCCTTGGTGCTCTCTGAGCTTGGTGGTTTTCTTGAAGACCTTTCATAACCCATCTAGGTAATTGAATCAGTGCTAGAAGGGAGTGTGTTCATGGAGGAGGAGGAGGAGGCCAATGGACTCCTTGGTGCTCTCTGAGCTTGGTGGTTTTCTTGCAGACGTTTCATTTCCTAGCTAGGTAACATCCTCAGTGCTGGCATCTAGTTGGGTAGCGAAACGTCTGCAGGGAACCAATCGAACTCAAGAGATTAACCACGGACTTCCAATTGCATTTATTGATTAAATGTACGTGCCGACCCTCCCACCTGTAGGGCAACGTCCTACATACCTGGGAGCAGGTGGCCCCGAACGAGGTTCAGCCTCTTAACCTGTTGCCTTTGGCCTTCCTCTTTAGCTGGTTGAAGTCAACGGGTCTCCAAGGCTGAAAGTGACCGAAGACCCAGAGAAGACCACCTTGCCTGGAAAGAAAGTGGTCTACAGACTGTGGGATGAAGCAGGTGAGGCAGCCGGTCACCTTCCACCTCACCTAAGTAGCCAACCGGTCTCAGAGTCTCTTGGCCTACCTGAACTCCTGGGGTCTTGGAAAGGCGGGGATTTCCTTAGCAGAGATATCGAGTGCTTTGAGGGGAAGAAGAGTTGTGATATTGAGGTGGTGGGACTACCTGGAGGAGCTAAACCCACTGAACACCCCCAATGGGGTGTCCAACTTTGGCAGTTTTAAGATTGGGGGGGGGGGCTTCAACTCCCAGAATTCCCCAGCCAGCTGTCCTATCCTGTCCCCGTCCCATCCCATCCTATCCTATCTTATCCTTAAGAGCCGAGGTGGCGCAGTGGTTAGAGTGCAGCACTGCAGGCTACTTCAGCTGACTGCAGTTCTGCAGTTCGGCTGTTCAAATCTCACCGGCTCAAGGTTGACTCAGCCTTCCATCCTTCCAAGGTGGGTGAAATGAGGACCCGGATTGTTGTTGGGGGCGATATATGCTGACTCTGTAAATCGCTTAGAGAGGGCTGAAAGCCCTATGAAGCGGTAGATAAGTCTAACTGCTATTGCTATTGCTATCCTATCCTATCCTCTTATTCTATACTATACTACCGTATCCTATTACCCTATTCTCTTATCCTATCATACCCTACCCTGCTCTACCATAACCTATCCTAACCTCCTATTCTATACTATCCTAACCTATTCTCTCATCCTATAACCCAACCCTACCCTACCCTATTCTCCTATCCTATCGTTCCCCATCCCATCCTTTCCTAGCTTATCCCAACCTCCGATCATACCCTCCCCTACCATAACCAATGGCAATCGGCCGAACGAGGAGGATTTCATCCCTGCTATATCCTATCATCCTACCCTATTCTCCTGTCCTACCATCTCCTACCTGATTTGGAGCATTAAAAGGGAGTTTGACCTCTCAGCTGGCTGTGTGACCTTCATGTCTTGTCCTGGGTCATCAGAGACTCGTCGCCTTTCTTGGACAGTTGGCTGGCCAGGAGGAGAATCTGCTGGATGAGACAGGTGCTGTCCGTCACAAGCATCTACCCATCTGTCCTAAGCCAGGTGTCCCTTCCAACCTCGCCTCTTCTGGTTTCTCTGCAGGCTTCCCATTCATGGACCTCATGGCCCTGGAGGAAGAGCCGGCCCCTGAGGCTGGCCAGGAGGTGGAGTGTTGGTCTCTAGGAGGGACCGAGAAAGCCGGGAAGGTGATTCCTTCTGCAGTGGAAGTCCTCCACCTCGTCTATTTCAAAGATGGACAGGTAAGGGGGTTAAACTCCTTCTGGCAGCCTGGGAATCAGGCTGTCTCATAGGATGGCATCTCCGGGCGTAATGGAATCTCATCCCGAAAGAGGAGAGAGACACAACCTCAATCAATCAGAATTGAGTAGAATAGATATTGGAATATAGAATAAAATTTAGAATAGAACAGAATAGATATTGGAATATAGAAATTTTTTTAGAATAGAATAGATATTGGAATATAGAATAAAATTTAGAATAGAACAGAATAGAATAGATATTGGAATATAGAATAAAATTTAGAATAGAACAGAATAGAATAGATATTGGAATATAGAATAAAATTTAGAATAGAATAGAACAGAATAGAATAGATATTGGAATATAGAATAAAATTTAGAATAGAATAGAATAGATATTGGAATATAGAATAAAATTTAGAATAGAACAGAATAGAATAGATATTGGAATATAGAATAAAATTTAGAATAGAATTAGAATAAAGAATAAAATAGAATAGAATAAAGAATGAAATAGAATAAATATTGGAATATAGAATAGAATAGAATAACAGAGTTGGAAGGGACCTTGGAGGTCTTCAAGTCCAACCCCCTGTTACTAACTTAACAAATGCAATGATTCATATAACAGCTTTGGCAAGAAATGTTGTAAGGAGCCAAACTGAATTAACAAATGTTTTCACTTAGCAACATAAACTTTGGGCTCAACTGTGGTCATAACTCAAGGACAGCCTGTATCTTTGAACTGTCACTAAACGAATGGTTGTAAGTCAGGGACCCCCTATATTGCGGCTGTTCTGGATCGAGAGGGGCTGCCGCCGATTGGAACCATTTATGTTCCCCTTTCTGCTTTTCTCACCCCAAAGATTTGCCGGCCCCTGCCCACCCTGTTGGAGATCAAGGCGCACGCTCAGATGTCCTTGGATAAACTCAACCCTGTCCATAAGAGGCTGCAGGATGCAGAGGCCTACCAGGTACCGGCGGTGGGGGGGGGGAAGTGGGGGGGGAGGGTTTCAGTCCCATCCTTTTAAATCTCATTTTCCTCAGAAAGGCCACCTTAGAGAGAAAGAGGTTAGACTTGTGAGCATAGGGTGTGCAGCTAATGAGTAGGCTGGCTTGGTCACTCAACATTTGCAAGACCCTGGTGAAGTGGGCACAACAGTGCTTGCATTTTCTGTGTCACGTGAGAAAAGTACATCTTCCTCCCACTGTCCTTACCACTTTCTATAACCGAGAGCATCCTGCCATACGGCATTACTCTCTGGTTTAGAAGCATCACTGCTTCAGACAGGAAGGCAGTGCATATAGAGTGGTGAGGACAGCAGAAAAGATCATTGGCAGTTCACTCCCCTTCCGTCCGCTACACGGCACATAAGCGATGCTTCAGCAGGGTCCCCGGGATTGTCTGGGATGCTACTCGTCCTCTTCACAACCCGTTCTCCTTCTTACCTTCAGGGAGGGGGCTTCAGGGTATCCAAAGCACAACATCCAGATTCGGTCACAGTTTTGTTCCATACAGCATCAACCTTGTGAACTCCTAAAGTCTCTTCTTTCCACTAAATATTCAAGACGGACAGTGATTAACATTTATATGTATTTATAAGTATGGACACACACACACACACACACACAGATTGTTGGGGGCAATAGGCTGACTCTAAATGGCTTAGAGAGGGCTGTAGAAGTCCTGAAGCGGTATACAATTCTAAATGCTGTTGCTAAGTGGGAAGGCAGGAGGGAGGGAGGGAGGGAGGGAAGGAAGGCAGGAAGGAAGGAAGGGGCGTGGTGGCGCAATGATTAGAGTGCAGTATTGCAGGCTGACTCTGCTCACTGCAAGCGGTTCGATGCCAACCAGCTCAAGGTTGACTCAGCCTTCCATCCTTTTGAGGTCAGTAAAATGAGGACCCAGATTGTTGGGGGCAAGAGGCTGACTCTGTAAGCCACTTAGAGAGGGCTGGAAAGCACTGGGAAGCGGTATATAAGTTGTAAGTGCTATTGCTATATGTAACACAATTTCATTTTTAATGTGTGCCAGTGTGCCCCCAGTAAAAAATGACAATAAAGGTTATCTCATCTTATAAGGCTCAGATGGGCTAACTTACCAAATTTTTCGGAGTATAAGACGCACCTTTCCCCCCCAAAAAATAGGGTGAAAATCTCGGTGCATCTTATGCACTGAATACAGCATTTTTGGCCTCCCGAAACCTTCACAAAAATGGACCTGCAGAGGGTTTGGGAGGCCTGCAAAGTGCTCCTGGGGGCCGGGGAGGGCAAAAACGAGTGAAAAACGGACCATTTTTTGCTCGTTTTTACCCCGCAGGAGCCCCCAGGAGCACTCTACAAGCCTCCCAGAGCCTATGCATGCCCTCTTTTTTGCAGAAAGTTGGCCCTCTTCAAAATCTTGGTGCATCTTATACTCCGAAAAATACGGTAGTTCAAAATCTGGGTCCCACGGCTCCAAAGGGAATGACATTGGGGCAAACTATGGCTGCTTCAACACTATTAGAGTGCAGTACTGCAGCCACTTCAGCTGACTGTTAGCTGCAGTTCGGCGGTTCAAATCTCACCGGCTCAAGGTTGACTCAGCCTTCCATCCTTCCGAGGTGGGTAAAATGAGGACCCGGATTGTTGTTGGGGGCAATATGCTGACTCTGTAAACCGCTTAGAGAGGGCTGAAAGCCCTATGAAGCGGTATATAAGTCTAACTGCTATTGCTTGCTGCTGGAGTCCGATGATCTTCATTCTCTACCTTCTGTGACAGTTTCCCAGCCAATCTCGCAATCCCTTGCTTTCCCCTTCGCACCCAGCAGCAGCCACTTAACCTTGGATTGCTTCCACATCTCAGGTGGCCGTGACAAGGAAGCTCTACCAGCTCCTCCTCGACCTGCAGAAGGACAGCTGCTCCTGAGCATCACTCCGGCGTCACAAACGGAAACCATCTGGTGGCTGCGGTGGGGATCCGGACTGAACAAGACCCCAAATTATTGGCGGGGGTGTGGCCAACCTCCAAGCGGCTCACCTCCACGCCCTCATCTCTCCACTCCGTTACCCTGAATTGCACACCCGTAGACAAGTCTCTGGGCCACTTTCCCCAAGGAGCTGGCTGGGGATTATGGGAGCGTTGGCCAAGTGACTGGGAGAGAGCAGAGGGTCTGTGGGGTTGATAGAAGAACCCAACCAAATTTTCTGCGTCCCAGCGCAGGGGTGTGGCCGGACCAGATGCGAATCGCGGGTAGGATGCAGGAAGAAGGATGTTGATAGCCACGGTAATGTTGGGACACGAGTGATCTGCCTCCCCCGCTCCCCACAGCCCACCCACCCAAAATCCAATGTGTGAGTTTGAGTTTGAGTTTATTAGTCTTGTATGCCGCCCACTCCCGAAGGACTCCGGGCGGCTTACAATAAACAAGGGAAGGGGATAAATAAATAAAACAACACTTTAAAATACATAACATTCACAATTTCCGTGGGGCTGGATATTTCACAAGCCCCCCGGCCTGCTGGAGCAGCCAGGACTTGGTGGCTTTGCGGAAGGCCGGGAGGGTAGTAAGGGTCCGGATCTCCACGGGGAGATCGTTCCAGAGGGCTGGAGCTGCAACAGAGAAGGCTCTCCCCCGGGAAGTCGCCAGCCGACATTGGCTGGCGGATGGAATCCGGAGGAGACCCAACCTGTGCGATCTAATTGGTCTGAGGGAGGTAATCGGCAGGAGGCGGTCTCTCAGGTACCCAGGCCCGATGCCATGTAGGGCTTTATAAGTAACGACCAGCACCTTGAAGCGTGTCCGGAGACTAATGGGTAGCCAGTGCAGCTCACGGAGGATAGGTGTAACGTGGGTGTACCGAGGTGCACCCACAATCGCTCGCGCGGCTGCGTTCTGGACTAGCTGAAGTCTTCGAACACTCTTCAAGGGCAGCCCCATGTAGAGCACGTTACAGTAATGTATTTCTTTGCTGCTTCGAATGACACTTCGAGAAAGCAGAGAGTCCCTGCAGTCTAGAGCGAATTGGGGGGGTGGGTGGGAGGAAATTCCCCCAAATTTGGCCGCTTTAAGAATCATGGACTTCAACTCCCAGAATTCCCCAGCCAGGCAGAATTCTGGGAGTTGAAGTCCACAAGTCTTCAAAGCAGCAACGTTTGGGATACCCCCTGGGCTAGAGGATTCGCTGGCTGTAAAATCAGGCGAGCCACCCCCCCCATGTGTCCTCATCACCTTTCTCCCTCCCTCCCCCCCCCCCAAACAAAAGCCTTTGGCAACACTGCACCTTGATGTGCCTTTTCTTGCTTTGAGAATTGTGTGTGTCTGTTTTTCCCCTCCCATGAATGTGATCCGTCCGGTTGACACGCTGCTCGCTGGCCTGGAGCGCATCAGTCCTCAAACACGTTACGGCCGGGCCTTCCAACTCTTATTTTGTTAATTAACCAACGGAACTGCTTGCTACCAGAGGTTGTGGGGGCTTCGTCACCGGAGGCTTTTAAGAAGAGATTGGAACAGCCACCTGTCTGAAGTTGGAAAGGACAGTGATGGCAAACCTTTTCGGCCCTGAGTGCCAAAACCGGAACATGCGTGCCGCAGTGCCAGAAATCCGAAGACCAGCTGGCCGGTGTGCTTGCACATCCTGGCCAGCTGGTTTTCAGGTTGCCAGCACACGCCAGTGCATGCATGCCTGTTTTTTGGCTGTTTTTCAGGATGGTTTCAGCCCCAAAACTGCCTGAAAACACCCCCCAAACAGCCTGTTTTTTGGTGATTCGTTGGGCTGTTTTCCGGCGCCTGCAAAGACCAGTTGGTGACAGCGTGCGTGCCCACAGAGAGGGTGTGGGGTCTCTTGCTTGAGCAGGGGGTTGGACTAGAAGACCTCTGAGGCCCCAGGAATAACTGTTATTCTTGATTCTGCTATTCAGTCAAGCTGTTTCTTGGCTGTTGGGGGGTGGGGTGCTGACGTTTGACCTCCCCCTCCTTCCGAGGGTCTCACCTTCTCACGCGAGTCTCAGGAGCTGCGTCCCATCGCCAGCTCCCCAGCACAGGCTTTGGGGAGTCCCAGGTTGATAGGTTGTGTAGTCCAAGCCTTTCGGAAGCCCACCCCGGGAGATGAGATCTATTCTGCTCCCTGGTTGTAGCTGGAATCTCTTGCAAGGATCTCAAATGTGTGTGGGGGAGGGGGAGACCTTCCTGCATGGCTGAAGGCAGTCCTTGACTTACGACCCCCATTGAGAGCTGAATTTCTGTTGAGCAAGGCCGTTTTTAAGTGAGTTGCACCCAATTTTATGACTTGCCATGGTCATTTAAGCAAATTACGGTGGTTACTAGGTGCAGTCATTAAGCGAGCCATGCAGTCATAAAGTGAACCTGGCTTGCCTCATTGGCAAGGTCAGAAGCCAGCGAGTTCACATGACCCAGGGAGGTTGCGAACATGGCTCGATTCATCCTGGGGGCCAAGTTGCTTGAATTTTCATCCCATCATTGCGGCATTAAATCGCACCACGGTTATTAAAAAGGGTCAAGACCAGTTGCAAACCCCACTCCTTTTTTTCTCTCTCTCTCCACTGCCATTGTCACTTTGGAACCGTCACTAAATGAATCGTTGCAAGGAGGAAAACTGGCTGCACCGAGTTGAGTTTTTTTGCAGAGTGGATATAAAAGCCAGGAATTGACAGGAGCTGATTTTTGCTTTTTTTAAAAAATCTGCAAAATGATATTTGAGGTTGTGGTGTTCCCACTTGTTAAGCTCAGGAGCCTGGGGTCAAAAAAGGGTTTGGTGGCAGCTGGACTAATTGGCGGGGGAGAGAGCGGGGGGGGGGGCTTTCTTGCAACTGTTTGGATCAGAGACCCCCAAACTTGGCAACTTGAAGACTTGTGGACTTCAACTCCCAGAATTCTCCAGCCAGCTATGAAGTTGAAGTCCACAAGTCTTAAAAGTCGCTAAATTTGAAGACCTCCGATCTAAGTGGAGAGATTGCAGAGGAAGGGATTGCAAGAGAGTAAATTAGGCTGGCTGGGGAATTCTAGGAGTTGAAGTCCACAAGTCTTAAAAGTTGCTAAATTTGAAGACCTCCGATCTAAGTGGAGAGTTGCAGAGGAAGGGATTGCAAGAGAGTAAATTAGGCTGGCTGGGGAATTCTGGGAGTTGAAGCCTTCAAGTTGCCAAGTTTGAAGACCTCTGGTTTGGATGCTTTCCAGCCAGGGCTGGATTTTCCTATAGGCTAACTAGGCTTCAGCCTAGGGCCTCAAGATTCAAATTGTTAGCAAAATTAAAATTACACTATTCTAAAAACAGTGAACACTAAAATACTGAACCGAAAATAAGGAGAAATTATACACATATGACTAAGAAACAAACATAAAAATGTATTGGTTAAGATTGTTCCAGCGCCACGGCAGTTGGGGAGCCCGTCCACGTTCCCGGCACCGGCGGTCAGGCGAGAGGCGCGGCCGCTCCCAGTAGCCGCCCCGTCGACGCGGAGCCCACCAGCAGCCAGGCAGGTGAGGGCGAGGGGGCTGAGCCGGGCAGCTGAGCGCAGCAGGGGAGGTGGCTGGCCTCGCTGCCTTTGCCGCAGAGCAGAGCCGCCCTCCGTCGGGAGGCCAGCTATATATATATTGATATATATCGATATATATCACAGTAATGATGTATTTTATTGTCTCTCGTGTAATTTACAAACTTAAAAATGGGAGGTGAAAGGGCCTCATAAGTGGAATAGCCCAGGGCCTCTTTTCATCTAAATCCGGCACTGTTTGCCAGCATGGCGTGAGACCGAAAAGCCAGCTCTACAACCAGCAACCTCCATCCATGCTTTGCAAACTTTTTATCTCCGCTCTCTCTGGCTATCTTTAGGAAACAAAACGATGGAGGGTTTAGGGAACATTTGCTGCTCTTTATCCAAGTCAAATCCTAGCTAACACCCTCAAGATCCCAACCCCCCCCCCCTAGGAAAGGCACCTTCAGACCGTCTTTTAAAAGAGTCTCTTGCACGCTCAATTGCCACTAGAAAAAATGCAGAGAAGAGCAACCAAGATGATTAGGGGACTGGAGGATAATTTCATTTCATTTATTAAATTTATAGGCCGCGCAATCCCAGAGGGCTCCGGGCGGCTTACAATGAAATGGTTGCAGGAACTGGGCCTGGCTAGTCTAGGGAAGAGAAGGACCAGGGGAGACATGACACCATCTTCCAATATTTGAGGGGCTGCCACAGAGAGGAAGGGGTCAAGCTATTCTCCAAAGCACCCAAAGGCCAGACAAGGAATCATGGATGGAAACTGACCAAGGAGAGATTCAACCTGGAAATAAGGAGGACTTTCCTAACAGTGAGAGCAATCAACCCATGGAACAGAATTTCCCTTCGGAAGTTGTGGGCGCTTCATCCCTGGAGGCTTTCAAGGGGAGATTGGACTGCCATTTGTCAAACATAGCGTAGTGTCTCCTTGGGCTTGGACTAGATGACCTTCAAGGTCCCTTCCAACTGTTATTCTAATCAGCGGAAGGACTTGCCTCCAGGAGTTGTGGGAGCTTCATCCCTGGAAGGGTTTCAATAAGAGACTGGACTGCCATCTGTCAAAATTGGTGCAGGATCTCCTTGAAGGGGTGTGTGTTGGACTAGATGACCTATCGGATCCCTTCCAACTCTTGTTCTGTAAAGCTGCCTGAAAAGCCAATGCAGCAGGGTTAGCTGGGGGCTTCTGGGAATTGAAGTCCTTAAGTTCTCATGGTGGGATCCCTCTGGCAGAGCCTTGCCTGCTTGAGCTGAGGGGTGGACTAGATGACCAGGTCCCTTCCTAGTTATTCTCTAAAGCTGCCTCAAAAGGCAATGCAACATGGCTGGCTGGGGAATTATTCATAGGTGCCCCACAGGTGGACACACTTGGTATAGATCCTCCTGCTTGGGTGAGGGGTTGGGCTAGATGACCTACGAGGTCCCTTCCAACTGTTATTCTAGAAAGCTGCCTAAAAAGCTAAATGCACCACGGCTGGTTTGGGATTTCTGGGGATTGAAATCAAGTTGGGACACCCCTGGTAGAGCCTCCTGCTTGAGCGGAGGGGTGGACTAGATGACCTGCAAGGTCCCTTCCTCTTTTCTGTATTCGATGGAGAAATTAAACCACACGGAATTTGGATGCACAAAAACTCAAACTTTATTCAAAGAAACTCAACGAAACTTTTCCAACCGGTCGCTCGCCACGTCGGGAAGACAATTCCCCCCTCGCCGCCTTCTCCCCCCCTGCAGCCGCGCCGATCGAGTCCCCCCTCCTCGAACGCCCCCCTTTTTTCCTCCTTACAACGAAACCCACCCACCCCCGTCGAACAATGGAAACGAATGAAACTGGGAGCCCGTCGGGGCGGCCGTTCACATGCAGGCTTTCTCGGGGCTGCCGGGCGAGGGGCTCCTGCCGCCCCCTTGCATGCTACCGCCCGCGCCGTCGTTGCGGCAGATGGGGATGGGGACGGTGCGCTCCCAGGCGGGGCTGGAACCCAGGCGGGGCGCCTCGATGCGGAGCCGTCCGGCGTCGGGGGCCAAGCAGCAGGTCAGCGCCTCCAGGTCGGCGTCGTCGGGCAGGAGCAGCTCCCGGCGGACCTCGCGGACCTCGTGGCAGATGCAGCCGTCGGAAGCCTCGCTGCGCTGGTCCCGCCGGCCGCAGACCGTCAGCTTGGGGCCGTCCACCTTCACCGCCAGCTCGTCGGGGCAGAAGTCGCCCACCTCCACGCCGAAGTAGTAGCACCGCCCGTCGTCGCTCTGCTCCAGGCGGGGTAAGCCGCTGCTCGAGCCGCTCCGACGGGTCATCATCCCTCCGCCGCCGCCTCCTCCTCCGCCGCCGCTGCTGCCGCCCTGCCAGCCCGAGAGGCGCGGGTAGGCGTCGAGCAAGCCCACCCGCAGCCGCTCCATCTCGTCCAGGTGGCTCTGCAGGTCGCCCACCAGCTGGTCCAGCAGCGCCTGCGGGGGCATCCCCAGCGACACGCACTCGAAGCTCCGCGGCGCCCCGCGGGTCAAGCGCAGCCGGCACTCGCGGGAGAAGCTCGACATGGCGGACGGCGCTGCTGCTGCTCTTGTCACCGGACGGCCGTCCAACAGAAGCTGCCGCCGAGCGAGCGAGGAGAGACGGTTGTTGCTGCTGCTGCTAAAGCTGAAGCGGCGGCTGCGGCTGCACTTGCGCGCCTCGACGACGCTGCTCTGGCGGAGGATCCCGGCGGGGTAACGCCTGCCAAGCCCGCCCGGGAAAAGGGCGGAGCGAGAGCCCAGCTCCCTTCGCAGCAAACAAAGTTGCCAAGTGCGGGGCTCGAGCAGGAGGGAGCGCGCCCGGGGATTAGCCGGGCTCCGGTCCCTGCAGGCGGGATCGCGCGGGGGCGAGGGCATCCTGGCATCAAATTGCATCCTGGCATCAAATTGCATCCTGGCATCAAATTGCCTCCCTGCCTCCCATTGCATCCTTGCGCCGCGTTGCACCGTTGCATCCCGTTGCATTCCTCTTGCATTCCATTGCAGCCTTGCGTCCCATTGCACCGTTGCATCCCGTTGCATCCTCGCCATTGATATTGCACGTCGGGTTTTGTTGCTTTGTTTTTCAATTGAAGTCGCGCGCTGTGCAGAATTGCGAGGCGCAGGAAGGTTTTATAGGTTTGCGCCTGCTAGCGCGGCTGGAGTTGCAAATGCAGGCGCCTTTCCCGACCCGACGGTTGCTGCAAAAGAGGAGCTCCCCCCCCCACACACACAGACGACTCCGGGCGAGGCTTTCCCGCCTTTTCCCCGTGTTTTTGCAAGCGGCGATGCAGGAATGGGGGTGGGGGCTTAGACGGCGGAGATTGGGTTAAATTGGGTCGGTTTTGCAGGTTGCATCAATTCTACGTGTTTTTTTTCCCTTTTAACAGACGGAACTCATTTAATTAAACTAATTTAATTATCTTTTTTGTTTCTTTTTTTTTAATTTTTTTTAAAAAAGATTTTATTGGTAAAAAGAAAATACAACATCCATAACTTGTAAAAAACAATACAACTACATTTCGAGATATTCCCATACTATCAAATCATTATAAACATAGAATGTTAGGTATCTTATTCCTTCCCTCCCTCTTCTCTTCTCTCATTTCTTCTTTTCCATACCCTTTTCTTCCCTCCCCCCTTACTTCCTTCTCCCCTGCCTTCCCTCCTTTCTTTTCTCCTTTCCTCCTTTTCTTCCCCCTCCTTTCCCTCCCTCGGTCCCCCCCTCCTTCTCACATACCTTCCCTCCTTCCCTTCCTCTTTCCCTCCTCCTTCCTTTTCTCTTACTCTCCCTCCTTTCCTCCCTCCTTCCTTCCTTCCTTTCAACTCTCCTTCTCTCTTTCTTTCCCTCCCTCTTTACAACCCTCTCCTCTTCCCTCCCTCCTTCCTCCCCCAGTTTCTTCTCTTTCTTCTCTCCTTCTTTCTTCCCACCTCCTTTCCCTTCGACAATTTAATTATCGAGACACTTTGGTCCAGTGGCTAAGGAGGCAGGATAGAAAGCTGGGTGACAGGGGAGTTCTAGTGCCTCCTTAGCCACAAAGCTGGGTGACTTTGGGCCAGTCGCTCTCTCTCATCCCCATTACCTCACAGGGTTGTTGTCGAGGGAAAAGGAGGAGGAAAGTATGTTGGATATGTTCTCACGTGACCATTGGAGGGGGGGTTACTGCAATGGACGTAAGTGTGAAAACGGCCATAAGTCCGATTTTTTCCAGCGCAGTTGTAACTTTAAAGAAGGAGAAGGAACAAACTGGTTCTGATATGGTATGCGACACGTAAAAAAGTCACACTGAGCTTTGATCATGTGAGTTATGGCTGCCATTTTGACTTATTTGACCTTCCTGGGGGTGCCTGCTGCGTCCTTAGACGGAGTGTTATCATATTCCCAATTAAGCAACTTCCTTTCAATCGATAGTTTTATTTCTTCCTTTACAACATTTGCAGAACTGCCAATTTTATACAGAACGCTTGCTGGCTGGCTCACAAGCAACAGTTAAAGCATGATACATTGAATATATACATTAATGGATCAGAAGGCGGGGCAAAGTTGGGAGGGCGGAGTCAAAAGAGAAATCTGCCTAGATTCACTTCTCAATTAGTCACAAACGAATCAAATCCAATCCCCCTTGCCTTACCAAAATAATAACAAATAACACCCAAAATACAGGTTTACGATCCCAACTGAGCCCAAAATTTGGGTTGCTAAGTGAAACGTTTCTTCAGTGAGTTCGGCCCCGTTTTACGGCCTTTCTTGCCACCGTTGTTAAGTGAATCACTGCATTCGTTGAGTTAGCCGCACGGTCGTTGAGTGAATCCGGCTTCTCCCTGGACTTTGCTCATCGGAAGGTCGCCAAAGGGGAATCGCATGGCCCCAGGACACTGCGACCGTCATAAATATGAATCAGTTGTCAAAGCGTCTGAATTTTGATCAGATGGGGAGGCTGAAACGGTCGTAAGGGTGAAAAACGGTCACAAGTCACTTTTCAGTGCCGTTGGAACAATAAATGTAATCGGAGTTTAATGTATGACCTTGGTCTTTTACCAATTAAAAAAGCCACATATATTTAAAAAACTGGCAGGAATCTAGGTGGCCATCAAGGGCAGCCCCACGTCATGCGCAGTGCAGTAATCTGGACAAGAGGTAACCAAGGCATGAGAGACTGTGAGCAAAGGCGCCCCCCCCGCCCCCAGTTTAGGAAAGGGCACGAATTGATGCACCAGAGCAGTATGTGCAAAACACAAACACACTCATACACACACAGACCCAAACCACAGCTGTCACCTGCCCCTCCAGCAGGAGCCCTGGGGCCCCTAACCCAAATTAGAATAGAATAGATATAGAAAAGACTAGATTAGAATATAGAATAGAAAAGAATAGAATAGAATATAGAATCAAATAGAATATAGAATAGGATATAGAAAAGAATAGAATAGATTAGAATATAGAATAGAATATAGAATCAAATATAGAATGGAATATAGAATATGGAATACTTTTTTTTGTTTTGTTACTTTTATTAAACATTTATAGGCCGCCCTTTTCCCTGAGGGGACTCAGGGCGGCTTACAATAATAGGGGAGGGGAGTGCAGGACAAAACACAAAAAGAAAATGTGAGTAAAAATAATTAGCGGTAAAACACAACATTCACTCAACATTCGGGAGGGGCGAGAGTAAAGTCTTATCCCCAGGCCTGACGGGATAGCCAGATCTTGAGGGCTGTGCGGAAGGCCTGGACGGTGGTGAGGGTACAAATCTCCACGGGGAGATTGTTCCATAGTGTCGGAGCCGCAACAGAGAAGGCTCTCCTCCGCGTAGTCGCCAGTCGGCACTGACTGGCGGATGGAATTCGGAGGAGGCCAACTCTATGCGATCTGATGGGACGCAGGGAGGTAATTGGCAGAAGGCGGTCTCTCAAATAGCCAGATCCACTACCATGGAGCGCTTTGTGAGTGGTAAGTAGGACCTTGAAGTGCACCCGGAGATCAACAGGTAGCCAGCGCAGCTCACGGAGGATCGGTGTTATGTGGGCGAACCGTGGTGCGCCCACGATCACTCGCGCGGCTGCATTCTGGCATAGAATATAGAATCGAATAGAATATAGAAGAGAATAGAATATAGAATCAAATATAGAATAGAATATGGAATAGATTAGAATATAGAATAGAATATAGAATCAAATAGAATATAGAATTAAATTAAAATAGAATATAGAAAAGAATAGAATAGAATATAGAATCAAATAGAATATAGAATAGAATATATTACAATATAGAATATATTAGAGTATAGAATAGAATACATTAGATAATAGAATAGAATAGAACATAGAATGGAATAGAATAGAATAAAATCTGGAAGGGACCTTGGAGGTCTTCTAGTCCAGCCCACTCCTCAAGCAGGAGAACCTACACGAATTGCAGGATTCCTGGAGGATTTGCACCCTATCCAGCCATGTGGTCCAAAGGCCCCTCTGTCGTTGAGGGGAGCACCAGCTGTTCAAACCCCAGAGAGCCGGACTTCTGCCAGAGCGGTTCGCAAAAGACGGGCTCGTCCCTTCCCAAGCTTTGGAGCCTCCGCCAAGCTCGTCAACAGGCGGGGACGGGCTGGGGCTTCCCGGATAAAAGCCCGCCCGCCGTCGGGGCTGCGCAGTTAGCGGAGGGCAGCGCTGGTCCCCGTTCCCGGCCGAGGAGCGATGGCGAGCCAGGGCTACAAGCGGAGGCAGCCGCTGCTCATCCTGCAGGAGCCGCAGCTGTCGAGCTTTGGCCGGCAGCCCGACGGGGAGGCGCAGCGGTGGGTGGTCGGCGGGGCCCCGAGCCTCCTCAGGCAGCTGACGGACCACTTGAACGAGAGGGAGCGGCTGTGGCTTCTGGCGCTGGAGGAGCCCGAATGCGGCTCGACGGGGCGGACGCAGCCGCTTTCCCTCCGGGGGCGAAGCTGGCACCAGCTGGCCCTCGACGTAGAGGGCTTCTCGGCGGAGGAGCTGATGGTCAAGCTGGAGGGGAGGAAGCTGACGGTGCTGGGGAAGCAGGAGAAGGCGGAGGTGGCCGAGCGGGGCTGCGTGTGCCGGGAGTCCCGCCAGCTGAGCAAGGAGCTGCTGCTGCCCCCCGACGCCGACCTGGAAGCCCTCACCTGCGCCCTCCACCCGGACGGGCAGCTCCGCGTCCAGGTCCCGCGCCTGGAGCGCACCATCCCGGTTACCGTGGAGAGGAGCCCAAGCGAGACCGACGGAGGGGCCAATGATCCCCCTGCGGGAGGAGAGAAGTCGGACGGGGCGGACGGGCAGTGAGCGACCTTCCGTCCCAGCGCTCCGTTTAGCGGCTTCGGAGGGCGTTCATTCCCGGTTGTCACGCAGCAGCGGGGATGGGGGGGGGAGTCGGTTTGTTGCATTCACATGACACGCGTATTGCGCATTTGGGGGGGGGGGAAAATAAAGCTGTTTTCTGTCAATATTGCTTTGCCCCGTCTGAGTTTATAAAGGGGTGGGAGGGAGAGG
This sequence comes from Thamnophis sirtalis, assembly GCF_051295495.1. NCBI lineage: Eukaryota > Metazoa > Chordata > Lepidosauria > Squamata > Natricidae > Thamnophis > Thamnophis sirtalis. The sequence goes on along the minus strand of NW_028261382.1, from coordinate 102,270,613 downwards.
CGGCTGCCCACGGGGGTCCCTTAGGAAGCAGAGGGACGCTCCTAAGGACCGCGATGGGGAGGGGGATGCGTGGGACGGTTGATTGATGGAGGGGGGTCGGCAGAGGAGCGAAAGCGGAGCATCTTCGCCTTTCGGCCATCGGACGTTCGGCCAGGACCGTCCCATGAGTCGCAAGAGGCCCCTCCCGCAACGTCGGAAAGGAAACACGTATCCCCTTCTTCCAGACGGACTGCCCGGGGGCGCAGGAGCCCCTCGGACCGCTGGACGGGCGAGGAGCTGCCTCTCAAACGGGCTCCGGAGCCCGGCAGGTTGAGGGCACCCGCCTCAGTTCACCCAGGAGATCTGGGTCGTCCCTGGATGGGAGACCACCAGGAAATCTCCGGGTGGTGGGTTACATTGAGGGGTAACTCAAAAGTGTCTCCAACCAAAGGAGGCTTGGGGAATTATGCCCCCGGGAAATCCAGGGGTTTTCCCGGAGACGAGCTGGCCACTTTAGTCATCAAAGAGCCAAAGGAAAGGGCACCTCCAGGTGAGCACAGCAGAGTTTGGTCAGCCTTGGGAACGGAGACCACGAGGAAATCCCAGAGTCGTGGAATACTCAGGGAAGGCGGGAAATAACCGGGATGGGGGAGGCTATGGCGCTCCCCCTTCATTTATGGTGCTGTAAGGCAGGGGTCTCCAACTTTGGCAACTTTAAGCCTGGCGGACTTCAATTCCCATAATCCCCCGGCCAGGCTTAAAGTTGCCAAGGTTGGAGACCCCTGCTGGTAAGGGATCCCTTTGCCACCCTCGTCCTCCAGAACCCTCGGACTACAGTGCCCATCCGCCGCCACCGCTGCGGATAATGGGCTTTGGAGTCGGCCGCTTGTGGCACTTCCGGGTGCAGAGAGCGAGCCATGACGTCTCCTCCTCCCTCCCCCTCCCGACGCGGGGAAATTCCCTGGGTTGAGCCACGTGAAGGGGTTTTCCCCGCCCCGCCTACCTCGGCTGGCGCTTCCAATTGGTCCATTAAAGGGAATGGGTGGGAAAAGAAAGCTCTCCGCCTGCCCTCTGCTCCCGTCCCCATTCTATCCCGTCGCTGATTGGGCGAGCCTTGGCGTCCATCAAGGGAAATGGGAGAGAAAATAAAACTATCTGTCTGTCCTCATCTTCCCCCTCCCTTCCAACCCGTCGCTGATTGGGCGAGCCCCTCGGCGGGGGGGGGCGCCCTCGTTTGTCGTTCCGGTGGCCGATTGGCCGTCCGGCGGATGACGTTATGCCCGTCGCCCGGCCGACTGAGGGGAGCGTCGTTTCCTCAGAGTTTCCCTCAGAAACGCCTTCTCCTCTTTCCGACGGGCGAGCGAGCGACCGAGCGGTGGCGGGGCTGAGCCGGGCCGGCCTCTCGCTTCGTCCCCATCCCCGAGGGGAGCCGAGGAGCCCCCAGTCTTGTGGACGGGTCGGCCCCGGAGCTGCCGTTGCCCCGCCGGCTCCTTTCCGCCGCTGGGAGAAGGCCGAAACCTGGCGACGAAAGGCTGCGGAGAAGGCCCCGGGAGCGGCTGAGGGGAACCTCGACCGGTGTGGATTTCCCCTCTCCCGGCGTCGGTTACCCGCCTTCAGGCAGCCTTTGACTCCCGGCGGCCTCCGAGGTAGATTTTCTCCCTCACGATCCGTAGCTAAACAGGTCCTTCGGGTCTTCCAGTTCTGCGCTGCCACTGGCGGCTGGTTGCCTGTCAAGCCCGGCCTCTGCGTCCTCCTAGCCAGGCCTATAATATCATCTATATGGGTTGATTTATACGGGCAGTCCTCGACTTAAGGCCACCATTTAAGGCCCAGGATTGATGTGGCTGGGCTAGTGAGCCGTTTTATGATTTTTCGTGCCACTGTTGTTAAGTGAATCATTGCGGTGCTTAAGTTAGGAGGGCGGTCGTTAAGCAAATCTGTCTTCATGGGCTTCCCTGGTCAGAAGGTCGCAAAAAATGGGCCATGCGAGCCCAGGACACTGATCAGTTGGCAAGCATTCAAATGTAAATCACATGTCCACAGGGATGATGCAGTGGGAAAAAAGGCCGTAAAAAAAGACGATCACTAAGTCAAGGACCACCCTTATGCCTTTAAAAGTTAGCCTTACCAATGGCGTTAAGTAGACCAGTGTGTCTCAACCTTGGTAACTTGAAGATGTCTGGACTTCAAGTCCCAGAATTCCCCAGCAGTGGTTAGGACAGTGTTTCTCAACCTTGGCAACTTGAAGATGTCTGGACTTCAAGTCCCAGAATTCCCCAGCCAGCGAATGCTGGCTGGGGAATTCTGGGAGTTGAAGTCCAGACATCTTCAAGTTGCCAAGGTTGAGAAACACTGAAGTAGACTTTCCATCCGAATGATTTGTCCCTAAGCCCTGATGATGATACCTAGCTGGGTAATGAAAGATCTGGAAGAAAACAACCGAGCTTAGAGAGCACCAAGGAGGCCGATGATCAACCCTGGGCTATGGAGACTCTCTTCAGTTGGGGGTGGTTTGTTTTCTTGTCTGCCCATGGTGGTCTTCTCCGGAGTCTTCTTCAACACCTAAATCCAAAAGCGTCAACAGGATAGTCTTCCCGCCCTGCTTCTTGAACGTTCAGCTTTCACTTTCATTTAGTATTAGGAAATCCCAAAGCTTGCACAAATCTGGTCTTCTGAAAGAAACACATCTCAATAATGAACATCTTTCCCTAAGTCCTAAAGATGCTTTTTCATTTTGCTTTTCTCCCTCCCTCCCTTCTATTCTCCTCTCCCCCTCTCCCCCCTCTCGTTCTCTCCCCCTCCCTCCCCCCTCCTCTCCCTCCATCCCTCCTCTTCCCCTTCTCTCTTTCCCTTCTCCCTCCCTCTCTGCCTCCCATTCTCCTCTCCTCTCTCTCCCCCCTCTCGTTCTCTCCCCCTCCCTCCCCCTTCTCTCTCCCTCCGTCCCTCCTCTTCCCCTTCTCTTCCTCCCTTCTCCCTCCACCTCCCTCCCGGTCTCCCTCCCTCTGCCTCCCATTCTCCTTCTCCCCTTCCTCTCCCCCCTCTCGTTCTCTCCCCCTCCCTCCCCTTCTCTCTCCCTCCATCCCTCCTCTCCTTCTCCCCCTCCCTTCTCCCTCCACTCTCCCTCCGGTTCTCCCCTCTCTCCTTTCCTCCCTCATGTTCTCCCCCCTCTCTCCCTCTCTCCCTCTCATTCTCTCTCCCTCCCCATCGCTCTCCCTCCATCCCTCTTCCTCTCCTTCTCCCCTCCTTCTCCCTCCCCCTCCTCCCTTCCTCCCTCCCATTCTCCTCCTTCCCTTCCCTCGTTCTTCCCTCTCCCCCCTCTATCATCCCTCCCTCTCATTCTCCCCTCTCCCTCCCTCCTGTTCTTCTCTCCCTACTCTCTCCCCCTCCCTCCTGTTCTCCCCACTCTCCCTCCCTCCCTTTCATTCTACCCCTCCCCCTGTCCCTCACATTCTCCCCCTTCCCCCCCCCACACACACAATAGGCAATCACATGCCCCTGGGATGTTGCACCTGTCAATAAATATGAGTCAGTTGCCAAGCATCTGAGATTTAATCACATAATTATGGGGATACAGCAACATTTTTAATTGTGAGAAATAGTCATGTCACTTTTTTAGGGCATTGTAATTTTGAATGGTCACTAAATGAACTGTTATAAGTCAAGGACTACCTGTATACATACATATTGTTGTCTGCATGTCCCCCAAATTGCTTGGATGTTGACATCTCTGCTGTAGAGAATGCCACTATGCTCCTTCCATTGTTGTTCCGGGTATAACTATATTGCATAGCAAATCTAGCTGAGCTGTAAACTTTGGGACATCTCTACCATGCCATGAAAACAGGTCCTACAAGATTTCTGTGGCACCATCGTTCTGAGAAGATTCTTTGGATGGCTTTCAAATGAATTTCATCGTCCTCGCTCTAAATAAATATCTGATCCTTAGAGATCAGGGTCGCACATGCTGGCTTATCTTCTCTAGCAGTTTCAGTTTCGGTATATATTTGGATGAGGCTATTTTTGTATCTGAAAAAAAAATAAACTTGGTCAGAGACTGATCTTAAATTTGTTTATTTTAGGACGGAAAAAATCATGATGGACACCCCCGTCACACACTCGGCTTACCAGCCTGCAGAATTGGACAGAAATATGTATTATATCTTGACTGAAAACTACCATTATGGCAGCAAGCTTTTCCACGCAGGGAGCATGTGTTATCTGAGAGAACAGATATACCTGCAGCACATTAGCAGAATGTCTACTCGCTTGTGGCGCTTTATCATGGAACAGGATGGTTCCGTGGCTACTGTGGACGTGGAAAGCCTGCAGCCAGTGAATGAGAAGATGGCTGACTTCCTTCTGGCCATCAACAACGCTCAGGAACGCTTGAACTGTTTTCTAGACAGGCAGGTTCTAGATGCCGCCATGATGGCTGAACAAGGTCAGCAGGTCCTGGTTGATCTGGATGATCAGTTTTTCCCCGCTACCATCCGCTACATTGGGAAACTTCATACGAGCCCTTTACCATCAGGGATCCATCCAATTTACTTTGGAGTGGAATTGCAGGTAAGACGGATTTTAAAAAGGGCTATTATTTTGGTGACAGACTGAGACGTAGTACAGGTAGAGCTCGACATACGACAGTCCGTTTAGTGACCTTTCAAAGTTACAGCGTGGCACCGAAAAATGTGACTTAGGATCGTTTTTCACAGTTAGGACCTTTGCAACTTCCCCATGGTCATGGGATCAAAATTTACCTGCTTGGCAACTGACTCATACTTATGATGGTTGCAGTGTCCCACGGTCACATGATTCCCTTTTGTGACCTTCTGACCCACAAGGTCAACGGGGAAGCTAAATTCACTTAACAACCGTGTGACTAACTTATCAAATGCAGGGATTCACTTAACAACTATGGCAAGTAAAATCGTAACATGGGGCAAAACTCACTTAACAAATGTCTCACTTAACAACAAAAATGTTGACCTCAATTGTGGTTGTAAGTGGAGGACTACATGTAGTCAGTTTACACCTGTTGTATGCAGACCTGTTTCCTGATCATCAGGTTATGTGGTGAGTTTTTAACTTAAGCATGAATAGAAAATTTTTCCGTTTTGGAAGGATGGAAATTTAAAATAGAGATAGTCCTCGACTTACAACAATTTGTTTAGTGAAATACCGAATTAGTGCAATGCACTCAGAAAAATTGAACCTCTGCCCCAAATCTAAGAGATATTATCCCCTTGGGGAAAGAGTGTTGACTTGCTTTAACCCTAACTAGATATCCTGTGGATAGGCTGGGGAATTCTGGGAGTTGAAGCCCACAAATCTTACAGCTGCTAAGGTTGGGCACCCCTGGGCTAAGGCTGTGCTGTGGAGACCCCTCAGTCATGACCTCTGTCGGTTACTTCTCCAGGGTGATGGTGAAGGCAGAGGCCTCTGTGCTGGCACCTACCATGGGGCAGAATACTTCAAGTGTAAACCCAAGTGCGGCCTTTTCCTGCCGTTCAACAAGCTGCAGTTTCTGCCAGCGTTAGAGACCGACCAGGTGGAGGAGAAAAGGCAGCGACCTGATGGAATTGTGCCAGTGAAAATGGGCGACCCCGTTGGCTTTTATTTAGACGATGCCTTCACACGAGGGATAGTCCTGGAAGTGTATCAGAAGGGGAACGAGTGGATGGTGAAAGTATGTCCGGTAAGGAGGTCTCAAAGAGAAAATGAATTCCTGAAACGTGTCGGTTTTATTTGCTTTCCCCCCCTCTCGTCTCAAAAGTGCTTTTCAAAGGGCAACTGGGCTTTTCTTTTTCTTTTTGAAAACATTTTGCTTCTCATCCAAGAAGCTTCTTCAATTCAGTTCTGCAGTTCTTGCATGAGAAACGAAATGTCTTCAAAGAAGAAGAAATAAACAAATAAGTCCAGTTTCCTTTTGGAAAAGCGCCTTTGGGGAAATGTCTGCAAGCATAATCAAGCTCAGAGACCAAGGACTCCACAGAAAAATGTCAGCAATTAATTCAGTCTGTGATTTAGCTTTTGGTTTCCCAAAATGATGTATTCTCAGTGCTCAAGGCAGCTCCTTTGATTTCAAGCTCACCTTGGTTTCGGAATCCTTGGTGTGGGGGTTTGCTCTATATTTGAAGACAGTAGCCCACCCACCAGTCTTGGTGGGGAGGGGGGGTATGCTGAGATACGGTTTTCTCCTTGGTTGTTCCTAAGGAATTCCTGGAAGTTTGGCATGCTGACAAATCAACCATCAGTAGACCCACAGAAATAAACCTTATTTACACACCATTCAAAAGGGACGAAGAAAAAGCTGAGAAGGACCAGAACACATCCTCTCCAGCAACCAACTTCCAGATAAGCAGGGATTGATACCAGAGAGACAATTCTAGCAGAAAACAATAGCTTTATCAAGGAATTACCAAGTAGAAAACCATATCCCCACCAACATTGCCAGGAGAGGCTACTGTAAACAGAGGAAACCCCCACGCTCACCAGCATTGATGATGTTACCTACTTGGGTAATGAAACATCTGCAAATAAACAACCACACTTAATCTTAAAAGAAAAACAAAGTCCAGTTGCCTTTTGAAAACCATTTTTGGGACAACCATGACGTGGATGATTGAGAATCTCCATAAAAAATGCCACTTATTTCTATCCTACCTTTGTTATTTTCATGAATAATTCAAGACGATAAACATACCTAATACCCCTCTCTCTTTCTCTTTCCCCCACAACAACACTCCAACTCTGCATTGGACAGAGAGAAGGTCCAAATGTTGATACTTCCATTTTAAAGGATGGGGCAGCAGCTTAGATGGTCCCGTGGCAGCTTTTAACTGGGGAAGTAGAATGACATTCTAAATGGGCAACTTGGCTGAGCTAATCTTGCTTCCCCAGTCAAATACTTAATGACTGAATATTGTAGAGCATCAGAATAAGCAAAGTCTCTGTTTGAAGCTCTGGAAAGCTGCTTCATCAGCCTTAGAACTTAAAACATAGAATAATTGTCAGGTGCAAGAATTGGGAGGTAAAGTTAGGTCCAAAATTAATAGAAGTTTATTTCATGCTACCTCTAAACAAGAATCCAAGGCAAATTGGTAGTAGATAATAGTCAACAAAATTCAAGGAGGGCTGGACTTAGATCTCTTGTGGGCATGAAGAGACTCTAAACTGATGATGTGTTTGATCCCTCCCTCCCTCCCTTGGCCTGGTCACCTCCTACAATAATAGGATTGGAACGGACCTTGGAGGTCTTCTAGAACAGCCCCCCTCCTCAAGCAGGAGATCCTATACCATATCAGACAAATGGCTGTCCAGTCTCTTCATGAAAACCTCGAGTGATGGAGCACCCACAATTTCCAAAAGGCAAGCTGTTCCACTAGTTGGTGTTTCTCACTGTCAGGAAGTTTCTCCTTAGTTCTAGGTAGGATCTCTCTTTAATTATCTCCCACCCTTTACTTCTTGTCCTGCCCTCAAGTGCTTTGAATAATAAGGTGACCGACTCCCTCTTCTCTGTGGCAGTCCCTCAAGTATTGGCAGGCTGCTATCATATCACCCTTTGTGATAGGTTGCAGCGATGTAAAACAGCCTCTTCTGTATTCGCTGGGTTGCTGAGAATTGAGGGACCTGTAGTCCTAACACAATTTGGGGGTGTTGTCCTGATTGTTTGTAAGCTACCCAGAGTCACTGAGAGTGAGTGATGGCCATATAAATCCTCTAAACACACACACACACACACACACACACACACACACACACATACAAACACACTGAGCTGGCTGCATTGTAGGAGGTTGGGGTCCGTATGATTCTTTCTGATTATGCATTTTGTGACTCACCTGGATAACCAGATAGCTCTGGGAACAGTTACAAGCAATAATGACCTTATTTTGAGAGAGAAATGTGACACAGTGCTCTCTTTCAGAAAACCTCCCCTCTTTTAAACCCATTTGTTTCTTTGCTTCTTAGACGGGAAATAAAGTTTTGTAAAAGCTTGTAATATTTGCTTTGAGGAAGGTAGAAGGAAATTGGAAACTAATTCGCTTGTGGGAGTCCAGTGCCTCTTCAGGGAACATACGCTACCTGTGCCAAGCATGGACGCTTACAATAAAACATAAACAAAAGTTAAGTCACCATGGAAAGGAGATCTTTGAGGAATGCTGCTGGAGTGACTAGGAAAGATAAAATCAGGAATGAGATCATAAGAGAAAGAATTGGTGTAGAACCGATCTGGAGCCACATACCAAAAACAGCAAACGAAGTGGTTTGCTCACCTGGAGAGAAAGCTCTTGGGATTCCATGCTGTCCAAGGCATGTAAAAAAAGATGACAAAGAACACGGGGCAGATGCAGACAGATGCCTTCTTAAGAGCAGAAAGAAATAGAACAAAACAGTCATTGTGAAAGATAGGAGGAAAGGTAGGATTGGAAAAAAAAAACACATTTGGGACATCAAAATGAACTATTTATCAAATGTGTTTCTCATCTTGCGGTTCAGAAGACTCTGGGCGGGTGAAGGATGCTTTTGTAGAATCCACCTCTATTCTGATTGAAATGGCACAGGGTCTCCTGCTTGAGCAGGGGGTTGGACTAGAAGACCTCCAGGGTCCCTTCTGGCTCTCTCCTGATTGATTGAATTCCAACACCTGTTATATGTGGGAAGAAAGGAGGAGACTCACTCCATCCACACCCATCCCTCACATTTAGGTCTTAAAATCCTCTTAAGTTTTCCTTCTTTTTTAGGAGGAAGAGGGCTCAGCAGATGTTTTCCGAGAGATCCCTCTGGATTCGGTGGTGAAGGACGAACTGCTCTCCTTAGGTAAATGGCTTTTTGGACAGCCTGGAGTTTTTATTGTCCTGATTTTGGAGGGGGACTGAAAAACAAGTACAAAAGTAGTCCTCAAGTTACAACCATTTGTTTAGTGACTGTTCGAAGTTACAGCAGCACTGAAAATAGTGACTTACGACCATATTTCACACTTATGACTCTTGCAGCATCCCCATGATCAATAAATCAGATGCTCGGCAACTGACTCATACTTACGACCATTGCTGTGCCCCAAGGTCAGGCGATCCATGACCTTTTCCGACCTTCGGACAAGCAAAATCAATGGGAAAGCTGAATTCCCTTAGCAACCATGCGACCAACTTATCAACCATGGTTATTCATTTAACAACCGAGGCAAGAAAGGTTGTAAAATGAGGCAATACTCACTTAGCCAGTGCCTCACTTAACAAGATAAATTTGGGGCTCGATTGTGTCTAAGGGGGACGACTACCTGAAGTCAAATATAGAAGAGCAGGATGTCACACCTGTTCTTACCTGGGCCTTTAGCAACGAGGAAAGCAAAAAGGTCATCAGATCAGACTGAAAGGGCTCAGCAGAAATAAACAGACAGGCCTCGTTTTTCTGTCTTTGATACAGACCCGGATTCTGGGCTCCAGGAATACTTCAAGCGTAAGAGAAGCGAAAGTTCAGAGAATTTGGAAGAGAAGGCCGGCTCTCTGGGAGTCAACTCTATGGTGCAGATCAACCTAGACAAGGGACGGGCTGTCACGGGGACGATCCGTTGGATCGGCTCCCTCCCTAATACCCCGCGAAGGGTGGCTGGAATTGAGTTGGTAAGCACCCATCACCCATCCTTTGTACTGTGTCCCTCCTGCGCCCCCCCCTCTCCCTCCCTCCCTCCGTCCCTCCCCCCCCTCTCTCTTTGATGTGAACTTTTCAGCTTGTAGCCTGATCAGGACCCAGAGCACAAAGCTAGACCTGCAGGTGCCTGCAGGATAGAAACTGCCTTCATCCCCAGCAGCTGCTCAGCCTCTGGAGATGGAATGGATGGCTGCTCCCTCTCCCCGTGGACCTTTCCGGAGCCAGCAGGCATTTGAAGCCTCCTGATCAAAGGTCACAGTGGGAAGAGTTGGCCCAAAGCTTTGGGAGGGGGGTATGTGTCTTGCCTTGGGGCTTCCTCTTGCCCAGGAGGTGATAGTGAGGGAGCTTCCATTATTTATTGTGCTGTTTGTGTGTGTGGAGAGAGAGAGAGAGTAATACATGTCTATACTGTACGTACACTCAATACATATAATATATGTCTCTGTGTGCGTATACATACACATATATATATTTAGAGTCACAACCCCTGGTAAGCCCCAATTATGGGAGGAAGCTAACTTCTTCCATCATCTGTCCATCGGCTCGTCACAAGAGTCCATCACGACAGAAACCCAATATTTTTACTGTTGCCTTTTGTTATATTTGTGTTTTTTATTTTTTTTATTTGTGCTGATAAATAAATAATGGCTAGCTGATGAGAGCTAAATAGCTTGAAATAGATCTATACTAGTCTCCCTTTATTTATTTATCAGCACAAATAAATTAAAAAAAACACAAATATAACAAAGGCAACAGTAAAAATATTGGGTTTCTGTCATGATGGACTCTTGTGACGAGATGATTGACAGATAATGGAAGCAGTTAGCTTCCTCCCATAATTGGGGCTTACCAGGGGTTGTGACACTAAATATATACCTTCTTCCCTGGCTTCAGCTGATAAGGAGGAGACCTGTGGCTTAATGGCTAAGACGTTTGCCTAAGAAGCAATACAGCACAGGTTCGAATCCCAGCAAGGGTATGGCTAGCTGATGAGAGCTAAATAGCTTGAAATAGATCTATACTAGTCTCCCTTTATTTATTTATCAGCACAAATTAAAAAAAATACACACATATATATATACACACACTATTTACTATATATAAGTGTGTGTGTTTAGACAGACAGACAGGGTGACTCTCAGACTCAAGGCACAATAAATAATGTCCTCCTGGACAAGAGGATGCCACAAGGCAACCCTACATAATATATTATACATATCTATGTATACAATTATATAAGTGTGTAAAAAACTCTTAGCGATTATTCAGTAATTGATAATGATTGAAATGATCAAATACAGGTAATCTTACAACTTAAAAAATACTTCGTTTACTAACCATTCAAAGGTTGAACAGCACGGAAGTAAGTGACCATTTCTCACGCGACTGTTGCGGCATCCCCATGGTCACGTCATCAAAGTTTGGAACATTTGGCAATTGAGTCAGATTCCTGACAGTCGCGGTGTCCCGGGGGTCACGCAATCCCCTTTTGTGACCTTCTGACACGGAAAGTTAATGAGGAAGCCAGGCTCACTTAACAAATGTGTTACTAACTTAACAACTGCCGTAATTAACATAACCACTGTGGCAAGAAAGGTCGTAAACGAGGGGGAAAACTCACTAAACAAATGTCCTGCTTAGCAACATAAATTTTGGGCACAATTGTGGTCGCAAGTCGAGGACTACCTGTAATAGGGACCTGTTATCCTCCCTGGCAGGATGAAGAGAATAACGGTCTTTCCGACGGGGAGTTTCAAGGTGTGCGCTACTTTAGCTGCCCTCCCCATCGGGCCCTTTTTGTGCGTCTGGAGTCGTGCCAACCAGATTCACGTTTCCAGGGAAACCAGCGGCTGTTCCAGGAGCCTTCTGAATTCAGTAAGTCCCTCCCCTGCAGCGGCTGCATGTTGAGTCCCTAGAATCCTCAACGGGCATCATTTTGAACCCTTGGTCAGGGCAAGAAAATGAGTTTATATATTTATTTGTAAGTAATTCAAGGCAACAAACTTACCTCGCACTGCTTCTTGCTCCTGTTCCCTCTCGACAACAGCCCTATGAGGTGGGTTAGGCTGAGAGAGGGGGACTGGCCCCAAATCACCCAGCTTTCATGCTTAACGCAGAGCTAAAACTCACCGTCTCCTGGCGATTGACCCAAAGTCGCCCAGCTAGATTTCATGCTTAAGGTGGGACTAGAAAGGTTTGTCGCACAATCAGCCAGATGTTTAGACTCGATTTGGTGTTTTTTGGTCCCTTCCAAAAGACCTGAGATGAGCAGAGCCGAGGTGGCGCAGTGGTTAGAGTGCAGCACTGCAGGCCACTTCAGCTGACTGTTATCTGCAGTTCAGCGGTTCTAATCTCACCGGCTCAAGGTTGACTCAGCCTTCCATCCTTCCGAGGGGGGTGAAATGAGGACCCGGATTGTTGTTGGGGGCGATATGCTGACTCTGTAAACCACTTAGGGCTGAAAGCCCCATGAAGCGGTATATAAGTCTACTGCTATTGCTATTGTCTGATGAAGTTCAAGGTCTCATCGCAGGAGCTGCTGGCAATTGACCGGTGAGGATTTTGTCACTGAATTATTATTTAAGATTTAATCTTCAATTCGATTCCCAGTCTGAGACTGATAAAAACTTAAGAGTCCAGGTCCTAACCAAGCACCTAAGAGCCGTTAAGGTAATGTCTGAGCATATAGGCAGTTCTGAATAAGGTAGTTTTTTGCAAAGGTCTGATAGGTTCAAAATTTCCTTGCACCTAGGCAGCCTTTTGGGAATGGCTCCAAGGGCTCCTGTTACTATTATTACAACCACTGATTTCTTCCTCCACAATCGCTCGATTTCAGTTTGCAGATTGCGATATTTCATTATTTTTTTCTCCCTGTGTGTCTCCATGCATCACCTGATGTTGCAATATCAATGAACCATTTTTTTTTCTTTTCTGTAATAGCAATGTAAGGTGTGTTGTTGGCCAGAGGTCTGTCTGTTTGAATCCGAAAGTCCCATAGGATCTTGACTTGCTCATTTTCAAGAACAACTTACTCCTCCTCCTCCTCCTCCTCCTCCTCCTCCTCCTCCTCCTCCTCCTCCTCCTCCTCCTCCCCTCCTCCTCCTCATTATCATCCTCATTATTAAAGTAGAGAATCCTCTGTTTCAGGTGATGTGGACAGTCTGTCTGTTCAGAGCAACTCCCCACCCCTGAGAGACGAGGTAGCTGTGAGTGTCCTCCGAGGGCGGATGAGAGGGATCCAAGGCCACTGTAACTCCTGCTACATGGACGCTGCCCTATTCAGGTTGGCAGCCCTACCGAGCTTCCTTCACCCTGCAGGTGAAGGCACCGCCTTTGGAACACTGCTTGTTGATATCCTTGCTTTCCCTCCCCTCTTGTCTCGTTCTCTCTAAATCTCTCTGTCCTCCACCCCGATGCGTTGGGACTGACTGGCACATCCTCTCTCGCCACAGCCTCTTCTCCTGCACCTCGGTCCTGGATTCCATGCTATATAAGCCCTCTCTGCCCGCTGATGGGCGCATTCAAGAGATCCTCCGGGACAAGATCGTCAACCCTCTGAGGCAGTAAGTGGTTCTCTGGGTCCTCTGATCAATTGTTTCAGAAACCCACTGATGGACAGGGGACTGGAGGCTCAAACGTGTGAAAAACGGTTGCAGGAATTGGGTATGTCTGGTCTAGAGAAAAGAATGGCTGGGGGTGACATGATAGCAGTCTTCCAGCATTTGAGGGGCTGCCTCAAAGAGGAGGGAGTCAAGCTATTCTCCAAAGCACCAGAGGGGTAGGGCAAGAAGCAATGGATGGAAACTAATCAAGGACAGAAGCAACTTAGAACTAAGGAGAAATTTCCTGACAAGGAGAACAAGTAATCAGTGGACCAGCTTGTCTCCAGAAGTTGTGGGTGCTCCATCACTGGAAGTTTTCAAGAAGAGACCGGACAGCCATTAGTTTAAAATGGTAAAGGGTCTACTTCTTGGGCAGGGGGTTGGACTAGAAGACCTCCAAGGTCCCTTCCAACTCTGTATTCTGTAAAAGTTAAAAAGAAAAGAACTAGGAGAAACGTGATAGGAATCTTCCAATATTTGAGGGGCTGTCCCAAAGAAGAGGGGCTCAATCTATTCTCCAAAGCACCTGAGGGTAGGACAAGAAGCAATGGGTGGAAACTAATCAAGGAGAGAAGCAACTTAGAACTAAGGAGAAATTTCCTGACAGTGAGAATAATTAATCAGTGGAACAGAAGTTGCCTCCAGAAGTTGTGAATGCTCCAACACTGGAAGTTTTTAAGAAGATGTTGGATAGCCATTTGTCTGGAACGGTATAGGGTTTCCTGCCTAGGCAGGGGGTTGGACTAGAAGACCTCCAGGCTCCCTTCCAGCTCTATTATTTTATTACAGGTAGTCCTCAACTTAGGATCACAATCGAGCCCAACATTTATGTTGCTAAGCGAGACATTTTTAAAGTCAGTTTTGCCCCATTTTACAACCCTTTCTTGCCACAGCTGTTAAGTGAATCACTGCAGTTGTTCAGTTAGTAGCACGGTTGTTGGGTGTGAACTTGTCTTCCCCGTTGACTTTGCTTGTCAGAAGGTCACACCCCAGGATGCTGCGACTGTCATAAATGTAAGTCAGTTGCCTGGATTTTGGTCATGCAACCAGGGGAATGCTGCAACAGTCACAAGCATGAAAAATGGTCATAAGTCACTTTTTCAGCACTGTTGTAACGGTCACTAAATAAGACTGCCTGTATTTTTTGGCTAAAAACAGGTATTTACTTCCAGTTTCTAGCCAAACACACCAATTGGGACAAAAATAGTGCAAAATAGGTCATAAAATTGGATCAGCCACTTGTGTGTCTTGATTTATGACCGTCACAATACACAACTGGAATTCCAGGCTCCATTACGGTGGTCGTAAGTCGAGAACTATCTGTAGCAGTTGGACCAGGCCTGGCATGGGTTTGAGTGGCCTGAACTGAAGCCATGACGTAGCTGCATCTTTCTTTTCCTTCACCTTTTGAAAGCAGGATAAATTGAGCCCAATTTTGTAGTCAGTTCTGTAGGCTCAGAAAGCAAAGAACTGGGACTTTGGAGACCCCGGTGCAGAACGGGGTCCCCAACAATCTAGTTTTCGGGTGTGTCTTGAGATGTCCCTTTTTGCCTGGTCTTAAACAGGAATGGCTTTGTCGCTGCCAAAAGCATGATGGATCTTCGGTATCAGCTGACCGAAAAGGGACAGTCTTCCAGTTTTGCTACTTCGGAAAAAGGTGCTTTTCTCTCTCTCTCTCGATTTAAAATTGCGAGATTCTGATTTCAAGATTGGGGAAATGAAGGATTCCCAGGATTGCTGGCTGTGATTTCTATTGGAGGGACGGAGCCGGAAGTAGAGATTACCGAGTGGATTCCCATGCTGAAAGGCTCCATCCCTGGAGGCTTTCAAGAAGAGATTGGACACCCATTTGTCTGGAATGACAGAGGGTCTCCTGCCCGAGCAGGGGGTTGGAGTAGAAGACCACCAACTCTCTTATTCAGCCTTTCTTTTGTGATTAAATCACCACTGGGCGATCTTACCTGGCCAGCAGAGCATAAGGGAGATTCTGTGGGGCGAGTGCTTATTCGGAGAAGGATTTGTGCTTGTGTCTGCAGCAGCGATTGTTCTCCGTGGGGGGGGAGGAAGTGAGGGGTGTCATATGGTCCTGCATCTGACCTGGGGTGCCCTCTGCTCTTTCAGACCCCGAAGAGTTTCTGAATCTGATCATGCATCGCATTCTTGGACTGGAGCCACTCTTGAAACTGCAGTAAGTTTCTGGCGCCACCCTTCCATCCTCACTTGGGCTGTCGTGAAGGGGGGGGGGAGGAATAGCGTTGGAAGGGGCTCCGTGACCTTTGAGATACGGTCTAGTGTGGCGATGGCAAACGTTTTCAGTTGTCATGGTTGTCCCAAAGGTGTTTTTTTCAGGAGGCAACTGGACTTTCTTGGGGTTTTTTTTTGAAAATGTCCCCGGTCATCCAGTCAGAGCGGAAGAAGCTTAGCAATAGCAATAGCAGTTAGACTTATATACCGCTTCCTAGGGCTTCCAGCCCTCTCTAAGCGGTTTACAGAGTCAGCATATTGCCCCCAACAACAATCCGGGTCCTCATTTTACCCACCTTGGAAGGATGGAAGGCTGAGTCAACCCTGAGCCGGTGAGATTTGAACAGCCGAAGTGCAGAACTGCAGTCAGCTGAAGTAGCCTGCAGTGCTGCATTTAACCACTGCGCCACCTCAGCTTCTTGGATGAGAAGAAAAACCAGAAAGTCCATTTGCCTCTTGGGACAACCATGACCTGGAGGACAGAGAGTCTCCACAGACACCTGGGAATTAATCTTCTGATTTTTCCAGGGTGACCTATTGGTGGTGGTAACTTGAAATCTCAAGGAGCGGATAAATAAGCTGAAACCTGAAAGTTCAGGTTTCCCCGCCTTCGATTTTGGAAAGAGGTGGGGTAGATAAACCCCACGCTGGCTCAGGGGCAGAGGTGGGTTCCTACCAGTTCGCACTGGTTTGGATGAGCCGGTAGCGGTAATTCTGCCTGGATCGCAGAACCGGCAGCGGCCCAGGATGGCCACGCCCCCGAACCGGTTCCTGCTGCCATTGCTGGCATGTTTTTAACTACTTTTTCTTGTTCTTCGCGCATGCGCAGAATAAAAGAGCCAAGGTGGCGCAGTGGTTAGGGTGCAGTACTGCAGGCCACTTCAGCTGACTGTTATCTGCAGTTCAGCGGTTCAAATCTCACCGGCTTAAGGTTGACTCAGCCTTCCATCCTTCCGAGGTGGGTGAAATGACGACCCGGATTGTTGTTGGGGGCGATATGCTGACTCTGTAAACCGCTTAGAGAGGGCTGAAAGCCCTATGAAGCGGTATATAAGTCTAACTGCTATTGCTAATTTACATCGAACTGTGCATGTGCACGCAGGGCACGTCCGTGCCCAAAGCGAACCGGTAGCAACGCCAGTAGGAACCCACCCCTGCTCAGGAGGGAGGGAGCATCTTCTCCAGGTTGCCCTCCCACCATGGCTGGCACTTCTCGGTTGAAAAAGGAAAGTGTCTGCTGGCTGCGACTTATCTCTGCGTAGTTGAAGCTTCCAACTTCCCGTTGGTTCCTTTTTCGGGGTCGGGCCGGAGTCAGTGGCTCAGCAGGGCGCTTCTGATTTCAGGTCCGGAAGGTTGAAAGAACAGGAGTGTTACTGTTACCAGATATTCATGGACAAGCAGGAGAGTTTGGTGGTGCCCAACGTTCAGCAGCTGGTAGAGCATTCCTTCCTCACCTCGGACCTCAAGCTGGTGGAGGTGAGTCAGATTCAGATTCAGATTGTTTATTTGTATGCCGCCCTTTTCCCTGGGGGGACTCAGGGCGGCTCACAATCCAAGAGGGGGAAAAGACAAACTTTTACATATAAGACAATACATGATTAAAACGCAACATTCATACCATTCGGGCGGGTTACAATCTTTAGCCCCAGGCCTGACGGGATAGCCAGATTCTAAGGGCTGTGCGGAAGGTCTGAAGGGTGGTGAGGGTACAAATCTCCTCGGGGAGATCGTTCCATTGGGTCGGAGCTACCACCGAGAAGGCTCTCCTCTGCGTGGTGGCCAGTCGGCATTGGCCAGCAGATGGAACTCGGAGGAGGCCTAAACGATGAGATCTGATGGGTCGTGTGGAGGTGATCGGCAGTAGGCGGTCTCTCAAGTACCCAGACCCACTACCATGGAGTCCTCCTCCTCCTCCTCTTCCACCTCCCCAAGCAGCATGGTTCCTGCAAAATTGGTGGAGGACCCGTCAGGCCGACCCAAGGACTCAGGAGGAGAGCGCCCCGCCCCTCTTCCCAAGGCACACCTGGGGCTGAGATTTAAGGAGATGCTATGGGGAGGGGCATTGGTTGGGAACAAAGGCTGCTTTTGTGGAGTTTGGGGTGAGGGTACAGACTGCTTTGCCTTCTCCCTGCTTGGTGGATTCATTTCCCTCTTCCTTTGCTTTGCTGGAAAGCTCCCAACCAGAGGCTGCTGTGCGTGCGTGCATGCGTGCATGTGCTTTGCTCTGAGACTTGCCAAAACCGAAGGAGCGTTTGGGGGGGAAAGTTGGAGCATTAGAGCGGAGTTTGAAGTCTCCGCTGTGGCCTTTGTGCCTGGTCCCGGGTCATCACCGTTGCGTTTCTCCCCTCCAGATCCCGTCCTGCTTTATTCTCCAAATGCCTCGTTTTGGGAAGGAATACAAAATGTTCAGCAAAATCATCCCTTCCTTGGAGCTGGATATCACCGACCTCCTGCTGGACAGTAAGTCCTCGAACAGGGGAGGCATAAAATGCTCCATAAGCCACCTCACCGTTTTCTGGAAGTGATGCCATCACACAGCGTGAAGCCGAGGATAAGCTAAGCTCACCTTCCTTGTCATTTTCCGGTCTACACAATGGCACACATTAAATTCTGAAATTCCGATGCCCCTGCTTTGGGTAGAAGGAATGCCACCCATCGAACAACCTCACCATCCCAAGATAACAATAATAATACAATAGCAGCAGCAGAATCCAAAAATGCAAAAGTGACACTAAAACATTTATCTATCGATATACAGGTAGCCCTCGACTTACGACCACAATTGACCCCAACATTTCTGTTGTTAAATGAGACATTTCTTAAGTGGGTTCTGCCCCGTGTTACCCCTTTCCTTGCCACAGTTGTTAAGCGAATCACTGCAGTTGATAAGTTAGTCACCCGGGGGCCAAGTGAATCCGGCTTCCCCATTGACTTTGCTAGTCAGAAGGTCGCAAAAGGGGAATCACGTGATCCTGGGACACGGCAACCATCATAAATAGGAACCAGTTGCCGTGTCTGAACTTTGATCATGTGACCATGGGGATGCTGTAATGGTTGCAAGAACGAATAGTCATGTCATTTTTTTCAGTGATGATGTAACTTTAAATGAATTGTTGTAAGTCAAGGACTTCTTGTATTAACCACACACTGAATGCATAGCAGAAAAAAAGATTCCTGAGAGTTAACAAGGTTTATATGGGAAGGAGAAGGGAGTTGGAAGGAGAAATGCCCAATCTTGGGAACAATAAGACTTCCAACTCCCGGAATTCTTAAAAGTTGCCAAGGTTAGACACACAGGTGTCTAGCCACTAGGAGTAAGGCCCCAGCTGCAAGCTGGGTGGTTGCCCGAGCCCCTGAAATCCAGTCACATGACTGAAGAGGGAAGGTGTGGAACTTCGGAATTGGGTCATAAATGTCCGGTATCCATGGGTCATGAAACATGCACAGGGTTCAGGAAACAGGAGCTCCCTGTGCAGAAATCTTCATTACAACGGTTGCGTTGATTTCTGAACTCCCTTTGGGGCAGTGAAATAAGATAACTGGGGTGGGGGGTGCTGTTATTATTTATTTTATTTTTTTCCACATTGTACCTTGTAAGCCACCTAGAGTTGCTGTAAGCCAGTAGGCGACTATGTAAATTATCTAAGATACGTAGATAGATGATAGATAGATAGATAGATAGATAGATAGATGATAGATAGATAGATAGATAGATAGATAGATAGATAGATAGATAGATAGATATAGACAGACAGACAGACAGACAGACGAAAGCATCAAACCTTTCACATAATGATATAAACTAATCATTTCTATAACAACAAATCTATCTAATCAGTAAAGCCCAAAATTAAAGTTTCATTTTTTCCCACAAGCACAAAGCCCAGAAGTGGTTTCCAAATAGAAACAAAAATAATTGTGTTTTTTCCCCCCCTTTAAATCATAGCAGTCAATTTCTGCTAACTCTATCAACTTTTGCAGCCTTTCATCCATTATGGGAATCAAAGTGTCCTTCAAGTTTTGTACTTTTTCCCTTTCCTTCGTTTTCCTTTCTTTTTCCTCCTCTCCCTATACTTTTCCCTTTCCTCCCCTTTTCCCTCCCCTGTTTTCCTACTATTTTCTTTGATATTTTTGTATTTTATATTATAAACTAATAAAAAAATAATATTCCGTATCATGAGAATGGTTGCCACGATGAGGACTGGAGACTTGGCACGCCTCTGGTTTGAAAGGAAATTCTCTGAGGCCTCCCTTTTTCACTGACCCAGAGAGATTTCTGCGAGGAATTTAGGATTTAGGCTTTGGGCCAGTGCAATGCTTTGCTCCTGGCTGGGGCATCCAAGAGGCCTCTGGGTTCCTGGGGTCTGCCTCGTCTCTTGTGAATTGCAAGGAACGGGAGAAAGTTCCAGAGGCTGATTGTTGCATTCACACTTCAGGTCCCCGGGAGTGTTTCGTGTGCGGAGATATCGCCACTCAGGAATGCTCCTCCTGCTTCAAAGACAAGATGTTTGCTGGGACGGGGCTGAAGCAGTTTTGCGACTCGTGTTGCAGTCAGGTGTGTGGTTTATTTATTTTTTTGCTTTGAGGAATGTTGCGGAGGATCCGGGCCATTCGGACATTCAGGTCGCATTTGTTTGTACTAAATAGCACTTAGCAATTGCACTTAGATTTATTTATCGCTTCATAGTGCTTTTACAGCCCTCTGTAAGCGGTTTACAGAGCCAGCCTCTTGCCCCCAGCAATATGGGTCCTCATTGTCCCCACCTCGGAAGGGCGGAAGGATGAGTCAACAGGAAGGGAGGGAGAGAGGGAGGGAGGAAGGAAGGAAGGAAGGAAGGAAGGAAGGAAGGAAGGAAGGAAAGTAGCAATAGCACTTAGACTTATATACTCCTTTACAGCCCTCCCTTAAGTTGTTTCCAGAATCAGCCTTGTAACCCCAATAATATGGGTCCTCATTTTCCCCACCTCGGAAGGAAGGGAGGCTGAGTCAACAGGAAGGAAGGAAGGAAGGAAGGAAGGAAAGTAGCAATAGCACTTAGACTTATATACTCCTTTACAGCCCTCCCTCGCTTAAGTTGTTTCCAGAGTCAGCCTCGTGCCCCCAACAATCTGGGTCCTCATTTTACCCACCTCGGAAGGAAAGGAGGCTGAGTCAACCTTGAGCTTGGTGAGATTTGATCAGCAGAAGTAGCCTGCAGTACTGCACTCTAACCACTGTGTTACTGCAGCTCTTAAATCCCCAACAAACCCTTGTGAAGTTGGTCTTCCATTGCTTGGTGGAGTTGATTTGGCCAAAGGTGACATAATTTAGGGCGTCAAAATCCACCAATCTTAAAGTTGCCAATGTTAGAAATCCTGGTTTAAACATTCCTTGCCAAATTCTGCAGTCCTGAAATGAACAGAGGCCGTTGCAATCTCTACATGGTGCAGAGTTAAACACACATCTTTTTAATATATTTAACTGCAGGTTTAATATTACTAGTAGAGTACTTTACAGATATTTTTTTAAAAGAGGATACGGCAGCATCTTGTTCTGCATGTTTGAGATTATTCTTGATAATATTCTAGTGTGGGAACCGCGAAGGCCGTCTTCATCTTCCTTTCTTGCAATTGTTTTGTGGTTGATTTGAAGACAGATGTTGGAGGGTTGTCTTGTTAAGATAAATCAACCACATTTCAGCTTCAGTTTCTTCGGGGCCCAGTGAAGTCACAAGAGGCAACCGGACTTTCTGGGTTTTCTCTGAAGACATTTCGCTTCTCCTCCAGGAAGCTTCTTCAGCTCTTGACTGGATGGTGGGGAAACCTGACCAGTTTCCCCCCTTGCTCACTTTCAGGCTCACTCCCATTATCAGCGAAGAGGCCATCTGATGACCAAGCTGCGTGTTCCCAACGAATTCGCTTGGGACGGCAGCCGGGACAGGGTGCGGGTGCCACGCGAGAAACTGGAGCTGTTTGCCGTTCTCTGCATTGAGACCAGCCACTACGTGTCCTTCGTGAAATATGGGCCGGAGAAAGAGAACTGGATGTTCTTCGACAGCATGGCAGACCGACACGGTGAGCCGTTCGTTCATTCATTCATTCATTCATTCATTCATTCATTCATTCATTCATTCATTCATTCCCTGCCTTTATTTGTAAGTAACGCAAAACAGCAAACATATTTAATATTTCCCCCTACATACACACCAATTTTCCCCATAGCAACAATCCTATGAGGTGGGTTGGCCTGAGAGAAAGAATCACCCAACCAGCTTCCATGCCTAAGGCGGGACTAGAACTCACCGTCTTCTGGTAATTGGCCTAAAGTCCCTGTCGGGCTTTGATAGTTAAGGTGTCTCCCAGTGATTGGGCCACAGTCACTCAGCTGGCTTGTATGCCTACGGTAGGATTAGAATTCCCAACCTGTGGCTTGCTAGCCCAGGGGTGTTCACCACTAAACCAAAGGTGCCTGTCTGGGTCACGGTTTCTGCTTCCTTGGGGGGCTTGGGCTCCAAATGCTGGGGGTGCCTGAGTCCTTTGGGGTGATCTCTGGAAAGTGGTTCCCCCCCCATTCAGTAGGCAGGGCAAAACGCCTGACCCTCCAATCCGCCCTCTCTCCTCCACTCAGGTGACGAGAACGGCTACAACATTCCCACGGTGACGCTGTGCCCGGAGGTGGCCAAATACCTGGAGATGCCCGTGTCCTCCTTGGCCATGGAGCAGCCGCGTGACATGGAAGGAGTCACCAAGCGCCTCTTTTGCGACGCCTACATGTACATGTACCAGAGCAAGAAGATGGCCCTTTACAAATGACGCCCAGGCCGGAGGAGGGCCCCGGCTTCGTGTCCCCAGAAGAAAGGAGGCCTTTCCCTCAGCTCTTCTCTCCTGCTCTGTTGCTCACAGCGCCCCACCCCTCCCCCTTGCGGGACTAAGCGAAGGCGGCCGTGCCCCTGTGGCCAAGTCTCCCACAACCCTGCAGGGTAGGAACATTGTTGGTAGAAGAGTGTGATCAACATACCTCATTTCTCATTCCACGAAGCTTCGGCTTGTAATCTTCGGACCAATGTGCCTTGACCCTCCCGTGGACCACAGCTAGGAACACAGAAGCTGAAGGTCAGAGTTTTTTGGGGGTGTGGGGGAAAAGACTGTCTGGGCTGTGACCCTGAAGCAGGAAGCCCCCAGCCCCATTTCCGGCCTGATCTGCTTCCGCAGAATCAGGGGAGAATTCCTCTTCCTGAACAGACTGATGGGGATTTAGCATTGCGGAGAAGTAATGCTCACAAAGCCTGCCCTGTCTAGGAATCCTGAGGGATCAAAATGTCTGTGACCCTTTGCACATGGCCGTTTTGAATGGTCCCCCGGCGGCACCTATTATGACGCCCATCCCTAAAAATATATATATGACGTTTTTAAAGATTTGGGGCTCCAGGCAGAAGTTTCACGATGGCATCTCAGGTTGGACCTTCAGTGGTCCCAAGAACATATTACCCCAATCTTGGGGGGGGGGGGGAAAGATCACATCGATTGTTTTAGTTTTTCCGTTTTTGATGAGGCCGCACTGTGTACAATCGGCTCCGATCCAAAGCAAAGAGGGCAGCAACTTTGGGGGTTCAGCTGCTGTGCCTCTGATTTAATTAATTTAAATGAATTGTTATTTTAACCATTTAAATCTCGTGAAGTGCCCTAGCAGCACATTCAGAAAAGCATCTAGTGAGCCTTGGTCCCTTTTGCCAATTTCTATTTTCTGAGGCAAAGAAAAGCTTCCCTGGATTTTGCCTATGAAAATTCTAAGAGATGTAAGTGAATTTTCTGACCGTAAAATCCTATATATATATTTTCCTGTAGGCTGTTCTCTTTTATCAGCTCCTCTAATTCGAATTTCCATCTCTTAAGTGCCAGAGTTATGAACAGTTCTTCTTAATGTATCAGCTACGAAAATCCTTTGAATGAAACACTTTCAGGCTGTCCTGCTCAGTTATGCGCGATTTACACAATCATTCCCCTGACTTCGCCCCATTTCCCTCCCACCCCCAAAACAAAACAGCTTTCTTATTTTCTCTCCTGGTAAATACAATGAAATAAACCTCGCAAGGAGCAGGGGGGAAAGTGCCTTATCCACGTGGCCGGGTGTATAAATTTCAGCTCTTTTAACTAGACGCACTTTTCTTCCCTCTCTGAAAAGATACTGTAATGCAGTGAGGGCAAACCTTTTTGAAAACAAGTGGTCAAAACAGAACACACCTGTGCGTGCATGTGTGCACCAGAGTACCAAAGCCAAGCTGGCCAGTGTGCTTGCGTGTGCCGAAGCGCCGGAAACCTGAAGACCAGCTGGCCTGTGCGCTTGCATGCACAGATTTCCAGCACACGCATGCTCACCAGCCAGCTGGTTTTCACATGCGCCAGAAACTTGAAGTCAAGCTGGCCAGCACATGCATGCACACCACCTCTGTCATGCGTGCCATGAGCTCGCCATCACAGCTGGGATGTAATACGTTGTCACTGAAATTTCCTGCACTCCAGCTTCAGATCCGCCCTCCCAATTGGGCCGCTTTTCCAAACAAGGCTGCCTCTTGGCGGAGAAAATAGTACTTGATAGGAATACTTGGTTTAGATGTCGGAGATCTGCCTCGGATCTTGGCGCACTGGCAAGTTAATTCCTGCAATAAAGAGGCGGCACTTATGCTGCAGCCACCTTCATATTATTTTGGTTGTGGACCAGATTCGGTTTGTTTGCTTAGAGCAATTTTAAAAAAAATATTGTAAATGCGTAGTTTTTGTAAGTTATGTTGGTTTGATCCCGGAACGTCCAACCTTGGCAATTTTTTAAGGCTTGTGGACTTCCAACTCTCAGAACGGCTGGCTGGGGAATTCTGGGAGTTGGGAGTCCACAAAATTGCCCAGGTTGGATGCCCCTGGAATATTCAATGCTTTTTGCCCTTCCCAAAAAGAAAAAAACCACATGCTGAATTGTCTTATCGCTTGTCTTTTCAGTCTGTAGCCCTTCTTTACATTCATCTCAGGGGGAAAAAGAACTTTTTGTATACGTAACGTCTCTCTAAAAACAGGTCTTCCAACAGAGCCTTATTTTTAACTCGACTTGTGTGTTTGCCTCTTATTTTCCTAAACATCAAGGTCTGAATCCTATTCAATGAGAATAGAGCTGGGAGGAACCTTGGAGGTCTTCTAGTCCAGTGTTTCTCAACCTTGATGACTTTAAGTCCTGTGGACTTCAACTCCCAGAATTCCCCAGCCAGCTATGCTGGCTGGGGGATTCTGGGAATTGAAGTCCATAGGACTTAAAGTCACCAAGGTTGAGAAACACTGTTCTAGTCCAACCCCCTGCTCAAGCAGAAGACCCCACTATACCAGGGGTGTTAAACTCAAGGCCCGGGGGCTAGATCTGGCCCGTTGTGCCAGCCTGGAAATATCAAAGACTGCTTGCGGCCCGTTTTCGGCTTGCAGAGTGCTGTAGAAGATGTCGAGGCAGAAAATGGGGCATGGGGCTGTTTTGGCCGGCAGGGTGTTGCATGTGGTGTCTGACCCATCACCCCCTCCCTCCTCAGCCCCCCTCTCGCACACACACCCCAGCCAGCCTGCAGAGAACTTCAATGCTGATCCAGCCCTCAAAGAAATCCAGTTTGACACACACACTCCCGCCCTATACCATCTCAGATAAGTGGTTGCCCAATCTCTTCTTAAAAGACCTCCAGTGATGGAGCTCTCACAACCTCCGGTGGCAAGCAGTTCCACTGGTTAATTGTCCTTAGTGTCAGGAATGTCAGGTTGCTTCTCTCCTTGATTAGTTTCCATCCTTTGTTTCTTGTCATCCCTCCTGGTGCCTTGGAGAATAAGCTGACCTCCCTCTTCTTTGGGGCAGCCCCTCAAATACCGGAATCCTGCTATCATGTCCCGCCCCCCCCAATCCTTCTTTTCTCTAGCCAAGTCCAAATCCTGCAGCCGTTCATATGGTTTAGTCTCCAGGCCTTTAATCATCCTAGTTGCTCTTCCCTAAACTCTTTCCAAAGTCTCAATGCCTTTCTTGTAATGTCGTACTCCAGGTATTGTCTTACTAAGGCTTTGTAAAGCGGTACTAATCCTCTCCGTGATTTGGATTCTATGACTCTTGTTTATTCAACCAAGGATTGTATTGGCTCCCCCCCCCCCTTGGCTGCTGAATGGAATTGAAGAGGGAAGAGAGTTCGAATTCCAGGCTTTTTGGCACTGCTGGCTGTTTTTCTCCTCTTGATGTGGGAAGCGGTGAGTGCTTAGGATACGATGGACAGCTGGGTTTTTACTATTTGACATTTTACGTCAGGCTTCATTAGTCAGTAGCCCCGCCTAGGGTGTTTGCGAGGAAATCAACGATCAATCACGGAGCTTACAATTCCAGGTAGTCCTCGACTTACAACCACAATTGAGCCCAACATTTCCCTTGCTAAATGAGGCATTGGTTAACCCAGTGTTTCTCAACCTTGGCGACTTTAAGTCCTGTGGACTTCAACTCCCAGAATTCCCCAGCCAGCTGTGCTGGCTGGGGGATTCTGGGAGTTGAAGTCCACAGGACTTAAAGTTGCCAAGGTTGAGAAACACTGGGTTAAGTGAGTCTCGCCCCATTTTGCAACCTTACTTGTACCAGTCGTTAAATGAACACTGCAGTTGGTAAATCAGGAAAACAATTGTTAAGCGAATCTGGCTTCCCCACTGACTTTCGTCATCAAGAGGGTCGTCAAAGGGAATCATGTGACCCCCCCTGAATCCCGCAACCATCGTAAACACGAACCAGTTACTAAAATCCGAATTTTGATCGCGTGATGCCACGGTCGTTAAGTGTGAAGAAACAGTCCCAAGTCACTTTTCTCAGGGCCACAGTAACTTTGAACGGTCACTAAATGGAAGGTTGTAAGTCGAGGACTACCCATACCAGTAGAGGAGGCCAGTCCATGGCAACCGGAGGCCGAAAGGCGAGAAATCCTTCCTACGGGGGAAACAGAAATCCACGCAGGCGACGTCTTGTTATAAATACTGGCTAAATAGATTTATTTGTTCATAGAAACAGAATCCCTCCCCAGAGCGGCACCAAAAAAAAGGGGGGGGGGCATGATCTTGCAACAGTACTGGTGTGCCAACTCTCTTGTGCTTCTTAGGGGTTCCTCTGCTGGAAGAAAGAAAGGGGGGGGCAGTTTGAACTGGGCTTCTGACAAGGACCCCCACCCACTCAGGAATTGCTGCGGTTGAGTCGTTGAGTTGCTCAACCGATGTCCATTCAGGTTGCAAATTTGCTTCCGCTTTTGCTCGAGGCTTGGAAGAGCCAAGGTGGCGCAGTGGTTAAAATGCAGCACTGCAGGCTACTGCTAGATCAGCAGGTCAGCGGTTCAAATCTCACCGGCTCAGGGTTGACTCAGCCTTCCATCCTTCCGAGGTGGGTAAAATGAGGACCCAGATTGTTGGGGGCAATATGCTGACTCTCTGTAAACCGCTTAGAGAGGCCTGAAGGCCTATGAAGCGGTATATAAGTCTACTGCTATTGCTATTGCTATTCCCTGGTGCCCCCCCGCTCCCTTTAGAATAGAGCTGGGAAGGGACCTTGGAGGTCATCTAGTCCAGCCCCCCCTGCTCAAGCGGGAGACCCTGTATACCACCTCAGACATGTGACTGTCCAGTCTCTTCTTCAAAACCTCCACTGATGGAGCACCCACAACCTCTGGTGGCAAGCTGTCCCACTGGTTCATCATTCTCGGATTAATTCATCCCTTACTCGTCACTCATGGAAACGAAGCACAAGGGGGACGCCCCAGACCGAAAGTCCCCATTTGAACTCGCCGTTCTTGCAAAAAAATAAATCCACCAGAATGGGAAATTGATTTATATCTCGCTTTGCAACTGGCTAAATCTTTCTTACAAAACGACGGCTGGCTGCATTTTAAAAGCAAAGAATCAAGGTGCAACCTTTGAAAGGAGCTCGCTTAAATGGCCCTGGTCCGCTACTAACAGGTGTGCAACCAGCTCCTTCCTCCCCATTCAGGGTTAGTGTAGTCAGGACAAATTGTGTGTGGGTGTGTGTGTGGGGGAGAGAACCCTAACAGCTTTGCAAGAACCAAACTTTGCAGAAAAGTTCTCAAACTTTTGAGAATGTGAAGTACCACCTCCTCTTAAACGACAGGTCTACTTCGCTGCAAAGTGGCCAATCAAATATTTGTTGTATTTCCTTGCAGACTGTTGTGTGAACAGCCACGTTAAGTCCCGAAGTCTTTTTGCAAGTTGCAATTGCTTTAAGCTCATTGCAAGTTGCATTTTTTTTTCCTGTTTCCAACACTTCTATTACAGGTTTTTGGTATCCTTGCCAGGGGAATAATTCTTTCTTTTTTTTTTTTAAGTGCTAACTACAACTCTCAGCTGGCTTGTTAACGTTGCATGAACTACCTGATGACAACTGTTCGCGGTTTCCCTGGCACCTTTTCAGGAACAGGTGGCCAATTGGACTCCTGCCTTTTGAGCCCCTTGAATTCCCCTTTCGTTGCATAGTCCTCTTAAAGATACGTAAAAGCTCCTGTTAAAAATCATTGCCTTCTCTAAGTCCCACTTCACCCTTTAGTGCATTTCTCCAAAGAGATTTCCCCTTGAGCTATGTGGCCCCTTCGCCAGGCGAGTTTAACCAATTGCGCCCCAAATTCGGTCAAAAAAGGATTCTTGAAGTGATCTGGGCTTCTTCTTTATCCTTTCCCTGTCATCTTTCATCATCATCATCATCATCTTTTAACTACCCCACAATCTCTTGCATTGGGGTGGAGTCTGGCCAACTGAATGGAGCTAGAGGAATGTTTACTGGCCGGATGCCCTTCCTGTGGCCAGTGCGGAGTTTTGTTCAGCAGCTATATTCTCAATGTGCCCAGAGAGAGAAATATTGGCCTCTACCTAGGATTGAACTCACAGCCTCCTGATTGTGAGGGGAGACCTCCGCCTCTAGGTCATTGCACCATTCCTGTCCTTTACCTGGGACACTTACCGACTTTCCTTAGAGCCGCGTGTCCAACCCTTGGCAATTTTAAAACCCGTGGATTTCAACTCCCAGAATTCCCTAGCCAGCTGGCTAGGGAATTCTGGGTGTTGAAGTCCACAACTCTTAAAAATTGTCAAGCTTGGACACTCCTGCCTTAGTCCACCCACAGAAAGTTATCTTTTGCACGCAGAACATTCTTAAAGAGAGACTAAATTACTGACAGGAGGATATTTGTAACTCAGAGTTGGAAATGAGGGGTCCTTGGTGCTCTCTGAGCTTGGTGGTTTTCTAGCACAGTGTTTTTCAACCTTGGTCCCTTTAAGAGCTGTGGACTTCAACTCCCAGAATTCCCCAGCCAGCACGTGCTGGCTGGGGAATTCTGGGAGTTGAAGTCCACAGCTCTTAAAGGGACCAAGGTTGAAAAACACTGTTCTAGCAGATGTTTCATTACCCAACTAGATAACATCATCAGTGCTAGAAGGGAAAGGAGGAGGAGGGCGGCTGTGAATTCCTTGGTTGGCTTGCTCTCTGTTTAAATACAAGAGGCTTGCCCCCGTTATAGGTATATAAAATGAGAGCAAGTCCCACTCCTTCGCAGCACTGATGATGTTACCTAGTTTGGTGAGAAAACGTCTGCAAGGAAACATCGAAGCTCCAAGAGCACCCAGGGCCTCTCCGGCTCAATTATACCTCCCTTTTAAGTCTCAATGGGAACTGCCGAGGTGGCGCCGTGGGTAGAGTGCAGTACTGCAGGCCACTTCAGCTGACTGCTAGTTCAGCGGTTCAAATCTCACCGGCTCAAGGTTGACTCAGCCTTCCATCCTTCCGAGGTGGGTAAAATGAGGACCCGGATTGTTGTTGGGGGCGATATGCTGACTCTGTAAACCGCTTAGAGAGGGCTGAAAGCCCTATGAAGCGGTATATAAGTCTAACTGCTATTGCTATTGCTGTCTAATTTGGGGTTGTTGGGAAGGTGACCACGCCTGATCTCCCACTCCAAGGATTTCTTCCACAAAAGAACAGATTTCCCCCCCTCTCCCAACCAATCACCTTCTAACACCATCACCACTACTATAATCAATGCACCTACTCAACCCATCGCTCCATCACTCTCTCTCTCTATCTGAATGGCCCGGACATACCCCCCCCCCCCGCCGACCCCTTAAGACCAACTGCCGATCACAGCAAGAGAAAAATAAAGATTATCCCTTCAAAGGTGGCTTGGAAGCAGCTCAGCCAAAAGACAAGGGCCTTTTTGGGAGGACCCCGAAGAGGAACTTGGAGAGGCCGCTTTGGGGAGAGAATGATGGGCTATCTTTGCACCTGGATCGTGCTTCGCTCCTTCGGGTACCCCGTCGCCTGCAGTGGCTTCCTCTTTTCCATGGTGACCCTGGCTGCCTTCCGAATAACGCCTGCCTGCATTAGATCGTCCCCGTGACCGTTAAGGAAGAAGAAAGGGCGTTCCCCCGGGGAAAGGAGGCCACAAGGAATAGCAAAAATGAAAACATTTCTTTCTGCAAGTAACGTTTCTCCGAATCGCTTCCGGGATGGTTATTGGTGAGGAAAGGGGATTTTTTTTTTTCCTTCCACACCCCCACAATAAATAAATAAATATACCCAAGGCTGCCCACTGGGGCACCACGATGGTCTGCGGAGAGAGGCGGGTGGGACTTTGCCTCTGGCACAATTTTGAATTTAGGATGGGTAGGAAGGCTGCAGAACAGAACACGATGCCACTGGGAAATTTATCGCCGCGCCTCTCGCTCATGTTCCGAGGCTTGATCCTCAAGAGCTGAATGTGGCAGGGATCCTTTAGGATCCGGCAGGCCAATCCGTTGAGATCCTCCCTGATATCCCTCTGCCCCCACCTCTGCTCCTCCTCACCTGGCCTCACCGAATTCCTACTGTGCAAAACCCACATTCTCTGGGAAAGTTAGATTAGAGGCACTTTGCTAACTGCCTTAGTTGCACCAAAGCCAAAAAAAAAAGGAATAATAATTAATAATAATTAAAAAAAAAAACATAATAAAGGTTCCTCTTTCCGATCCACCAGGAAGGGGATTTGGGGGGTGGGGAGGACACTTGGATTAAGACAAGAGCCCTGATGAAACGTGTCGAAGAAGAGGTGGCAAGGACAGCAGATCTCCGGCGCAGGAAGGGTGGAGCTGGCCTGTTTCACGGGAGGGCGAAAATGGTAAGCCAGGAGTCCCGCTTTCTACACCTGGAGGAGGAGAACTCCTGCCTAGGGGGGGCCTTGTCCCTGCGGCCACAGGTCCCTGCGCCCCGGAAAGCCGGCAGGATTTGGTGGGCCTGAAGGATGTCTCTTGGAAGGCTGGAGAAGAGTCGCCGCAGCCTCTCCGGGAGAACAGGCAGATCCGGAAAGTCCGGTGCTGTTCAGTTACGCCTGTTGGCCAACTGCCGGTCTCGCTTCTTCTTCTCCATCAACCTGCGTTGAAAAAATGAACATGACAAAAAAAGGCATGTCAAATGTATGTTGGAAGTGTTAAAAGTAAAGTGGGCCAGGCCTGCAGCCCTCTTTTCCTTTGGGTCTTTGGCCTGCCACACTTTGTTATTCTTCTATGCCGTTTCTATGGTGGGGAAATGGGATTGTACTGAGTTAGATGCGATGTAGCCATAACAACATTCTTCCTAGAAAGCCAAGGTCATCCTTTGTCTCTGCACCTTCTGCACCTGACTGGAACTGGATGGGTGGAAGCTGCCAGCGTGGCAGTGGGAGATCGGACCATGGGATGGACTGGTGGGTGTGGGGGCAAGATCTTGAACTTTCAACCGGGTGGGGAAAACCGGGAAGCTTTCAGATTCGGGTTTTCCCAGATGTGCCAACGTGGCTCTCTTCACCAATTGGAACTCCGAGGAATGCTTTTTCCCGGACTCCGATTTACTTTTGGATGCTATTTGGAACCCTGACAAAGAGGTGTCAGTGTATGAGACTTCATGACTCGGCAGAGACATGGGTAATAAGGTCAGCCAATGAACAGACCGGGCAACTGGGTCAGCCAATGAGGGTTGTTTGGAAACTGAAACAGTATTTGCTGTGTGAGCAACCAGGAGACAGCAAGGAGCCTGGGCGTGGCTTAGCTCAACTTTTTTTTTTTAATCCTTCCTCGCTTCTCTTCCCCCTCTTCCTCCCCACTGCTTTTCTATTTACTTTTGTATTTTATAATAGTTTATCTATATAAAAAAATGTGTGTGTGTTTGTGTTTGTGTGTGTGTGCGCTTGGTACACAGATGACTTACTCTCTGGAGACAAATACTGTGGGGGTAAGACACATCTAACACCCCTCGGGGGGGGTGTTCTGTTAAGATACAGCCTGTTGTGCCCTACTGCCATAAAATGGCTTCTACTGTACAGCAGCAGTGGAGTTGCCATGGTAACGGCTTCACAGTACTCCACAAGTTTTGTGAGGAAAAGAAGGAGTAATATCACAGTTGCTTTCGGAGAGTCTTTGTAAGAGATGGGATTGAAACGTGGGTGAGAGAATCAGTGGCTGATGACATTACCTAGAAGGGTAATGAAATGTCTGCAAGCTCAGAGAGCATGAAGGACCCCACAGTCTTCCTCCTCCTCCCTGCAAACTCCGATTCCTTCTGGTACTGATGATATTATCTAGTTGGGTGATGAGACGTTTATAAGAAAGCAACCAAGCTCAGAGAGCACCAAGGACTCCACAGTTCTCGTTGTTGTCATTCTCCTCCTCCTCCTCCTCCTCCACAACCACCTCCTCTTCCCTGCAACCCCATTCCTTTCTAATACTGATGATGTTACCTAGTTAGGTAATGAGACGTTTGCAGGAAAACAATCAAGGCTCCCACGGTGGATTAATCCCCAGTAGGATTTCCTCTCCCAGCCTCTTCTCGAGTTGCCAATTGGGGTGAAATTAACCCACCACTCCTAGAAAGCCAAGCCACGGAGAAGCCACCACAACAGACCCTCTTGGTAAATTTACAACCAGGAGAGCAGGGGGGGGGGGCACTCACTTCCTATTGCGTGCTTCGGTCAGCTCCATGAGTTGCTCCTGCGCCAACCTCAGCTCATCCAGCCGTTGCTGGTAACGCGAGTCGCAATTGTTGCTGTGCTCCAGGTTGGACACCTGGTTGGAGAGCTCGTTCGCCCGGTCCCGGAGTTGCTGGATGGAGGAATACAAGTTTTCCTCGTCTTCTTCCTGCAAAAGAGAAAAAAGGACTCCTAAAAGAGGCGAGGTGGCGCAGTGGGTAGAGTGCAGCACTGCAGGCTACTTCAGCTGACTGCTATCTGCAGTTCGGGGGTTCAAATCTCACCGGCTCAGGGTTGACTCAGCCTTCCATCCTTCCAAGGTGGGTGAAATGAGGACCCGGATTGTTGTTGGGGGTGATATATGCTGACTCTGTAAACCGCTTAGAGAGAGCTGAAAGCCCTATGAAGCGGTATATAAGTCTAACTGCTATTGCTATTGCTACTCCTGGCTTACGTCTTGCCTAGTCCTGGAAGGGAACCCTTTGAGGCCTCTTTTTTTTCAGGACTTGCCAGGCCAACACCTGCCCAGCCTCCAGCTCAGGCGGTGCCACACCTGAAGGGCCCCAAAAACTCACCTTGGCGTTGATGATTTCGACGTGGAGCAAGAGGGAAGCCAGCTCCAGATCCTCGCTGTAACTGTTCTTCAGCGGCACCGAACGGTAGCCTGAGGACAAGAGTGGACGAGAAACTCCCAAATCCGTCTCGCTCAAAAGCTGGACAGCCAAGCCAACGATCTCCAGGCAGTCCTTGACTTATGACCACGGTTGGTCGTAAGCTGAGGACTACCACACATTTCTGTTGCTAAGCACATTTCTGTTGCTCAGAGACATTTATTAAGGGAGTTTTGCTCCATTCTACGCCCTTTCCTACCACAGTTGTTAAATGGATCGCTGCAGTTGTTAAGTGAGTCACGGGTTAAGTGAATTTGGCTTCCCCAAGGACTTTGTCAGTTGTTAAATGAACTGCTGCGGTTGTTAAGTGAGTAACACGGTTGTTAAGTGAATCCTGTTTCCCCGTTGACTTTACTCATCAGGAGGTTGCAAAAGGGGGATCACGTGACCCTGGGGTATGGCAACCGTCATAAATGCAAGTCAGTTGTCAAACATCGGAGCTCAAATCACCACGGGGATGGTGCAACGGTCGTAAGTGTGAAAACGGGCCGTAAGTCACTTTTTCAGTGCCGTCGTAACTTCGAACGGTCACTAAACGGACTGCTGTAACGCCAGGGCTACCTGTACAGGTGCAGCCCTCAGTTTACAGTCGGAACTGAGCCCAAAATGTCCTCTGCTCAGTGAGGCAGCGGTGAAGTGGGCTTTCGCCCCACTTTATGACCTTTTTGGTTGTTAAGTGCATCGCTGCAGTTGTTAAGCGAATTTGTATGGTCCTTAAGCGAACCTGGCTTCCCCCATTGACTCCGCTTGTCGGGAAGCGGTTGGGACGGTCGCAATCGTCCGGCATTCGTTTGAGAAGGGAGGAGTATGCAAATGTTGCCAGGGGGTGGGGCCTGGGGGGGAGGGGCTGAGCAGGGTACCTGTTTTGAGGCTCTCGACGGGGAAGGTGGCCTGGGCCAGGAAGTTGGGGTCACTGAACATGTCTTCCTCGTAGACCACGAAGCGGAGGAAGGCAAACTGGGGGTTGTTGATGTCGAAGATGAACTGCTTCAGCAGCCAGAGCGGGTTCAGGCCATTGTCGGCTGGGCGGAAAGGAAAGGAGAGAGAAAAACATCCACGTGAAGTTGCTCCGAGGGTTGGAGACCCCAAAACTTACATACAGAATAACAGAAGTGTTGGAAGGGACCTGGTAGGTCATCTAGTCCAACCCCCCACCCACCCCCAAGCAGGAGAGCCTGCACCGGACAGATGGCCTGTCCAGTCTCTTCTTGAAAGCCTCCAGGGATGAAGCTCCCACAACTCCTGGAGGCAAGTCCTTCCGCTGATTAGAATAACAGTTGGAAGGGACCTTGAAGGTCGTCTAGTCCAACCCCTTGCTCAAGCGGGAGTCCTTACACCCTTTCCGACAGAGGACAGTCCTGTCTCTTCTTGAAAGCCTCCAGTGATGAAGCTCCCACAACTTCCGGAGGCAACTTCTGTTCCATGGACTGATTGCTCTCACTGTCAGAAAATCCCTCCTTATTTCCAGGTTGAATCTCTCTTTGGTCAGTTTCCATCCATTCTTCCTTGTCTGGTGCTTTGGAGAATAGCTTGACCCCTTCCCCTCTCTGGGGCAGCCCCTCAAATATTGGGAGACTCTCCCCTGGTCCTTCTCTTCCCTAGACTAACCATGCCCAGTTCCTGCAACCATTCATCGTATGTTTTATCCTCCAGTCCCCTCATCATCTTGGTTGCTCTTCTCTGTACTCTTTCTAGAGTCTCAATATCCTTTACAGATTAACAGAGTTGGAAGGGACCTTGTAGGTCATCTAGCCCAACCTCCCCGCCAAGCAGGAGACCCTGAACCATTTCTGACAGATGGCAGTCCAGTCTCCTCTTGAAAGCCCCCAGAGATGAAGCTCCCACAACCTCCGAAGGCAACTTCTGTTCCATCGACTGATTGTTCTGTCACAAAAACCCTTCTTATTTCCAGGTTGAATCTCTCCTTGGTCAGTTTCCATCCATTATTCCTTTTCTGGTGCTTTGGAAAATAGCTTGACCCCCTTTCTCCTCTCTGTGGCAGCCCCTCAAATATTGGAAGCCTACTATCTTGTCTCCCCTGGTCCTTCTCTTCTCTAGATCAGCCATGCCTGGTTCTCTGCCTGGTTCTTCCATCTTTACAGGTGGAAGAAAAGTTAGTGGAAGAGGAGCCAGGCGGTCCTTCCAACTACCCGTTCAGTGGACCAGATGCAATATTAGCATCCGTTTCGCCCCAAACCCGTCTGAACCAGCTGAATCCCACCCCTGGTTGTGTTCAGACAAACCCGGAAGACGCAACATGATTTCCTGATTTCCTACCTACGACATCCGTCTTGTTTTTGCTGTTGTCGAACTCCGAGCCGCACACCTCCACCTCCACAAACGGGCAAACAATGCTGCGGCCGTTTTTGGGCAGGTGCCGGGCCCCTAAGATCTGGAGGGAGGAAGAACAGGGTGGGTTAGGTGGACAAGGCGGGACCCGCAAAAGCGGTAGCCCAGCTGGAGGGGAGGGGGCGGGCGGAGGGAAGCGTCCCGCGTGTCCCCAGCTGACTGACCTGCAACTGGACGGTGATGGGCTCCACGTGCTTCAGGCTGCCCTTGTCAAAGGGGTCGAAGAGGTCGTCGCGCATCATGTCCGGCTGCAGGACGTAGCCGCTGCGCCCGCCCAGCATGAAGAGCGACTGGTTCAGCTGCATCGGTTTGTCTGGAAGGGAGGGACCAATCGGGACTCAGAGGAAAGAACAGCTGGAGGGGGACCCATGAGGTCGGAGCAGGGTTCTACTGTAACGCGCTCTACATGGGGCTGCCCCTGAAGAGTGTTCGGAGACTACAACTGATCCAGAATGCAGCCGTGTGGTGTACCTAGGTACACCCACGTTACACCTATCCTCCGCGAGCTGCACTGGCTCCCCATTGGTCTCCGAACACGCTTCAAGGTGCTGGTTATTACCTTTAAAGCCCTACATGGCCTAGGACCTGGATATCTCCGTGACCGCCTCCTGCAACATACCTCCCAACGACCCATAAGATCGCACAGGGCGGGCCTCCTCCGAGTACCATCGACTGCGCAGTGCCGACTGGCGGCTCCGCGGGGGAGAGCCTTCTCTGTAGCTGCACCGGCCCTTTGGAACGATCTACCCCCAGAGATCCGGACCCTCCCCACTCTCTCGGCCTTCCGTAAGTCTGTTAAGACCTGGCTGTTCCGGCAGGCCTGGGGCTGTTGACCTACATTGATCTTCAGCCCCATTAAGATCGAGTGTATGCTGTGCCCCTCTAACTCATCTTTGTTTTGTATTTTAAATTTTTTAAATGCTTTTTAACTGTTTTTATGTAAGCCGCCCGGAGTCCTTCAGGATTGGGCGGCATACAAATCTATTAAAATTGGAAATTGGAATTCAAAAGGCCTTGGGAGAACGAAATGGTATGCGGGAAAGGCCTTGAGAGACGGAGGCAAGAAAGGCTATCCAGGGAACAGAGAAGAGACAGCATAGCCTGCAGCTGAATAACAGTTGGAGAAAGAGCCATAGAAGGGACCCTCCCTCATTTCTCAGTCTACAAAGGAGGGGGGAGGAGATTTGTACTCTCAAACCTGCAAGAGTCTGTTAATTTAGCTTTACAATAAAGTACAGGTAATCCTCGACTTACAACAGTTCACTCAGTGACTGCCCGAAGTTACCACAGCACTGAAAAAAGTAACATGCCCCTTTTCCACACTTACGACCGTTGTAGCATGCTGGCTGAGGAATTCTGGGACTTGAAGTCCACAAGTCTTGAAAGTGACCGAGTTTGGAGACTTCCCCCGATCCAACCCGTTCGATATCGAAATGAATTTACCGGGCGTCTGGAAGTTGAGGGCCACTAACTGGCTGCCGCAGATCCACATGGGCAAGGGGTCGTAGTTGGAGGAGTCCAGGCGCTGCCCCTTGGGGTAGACGCGGCTGAGCTGCCGGCGGTTGTACTGCAGGAACTTCTTCCCCTTGCTGCGGTTGGCGTATTTCTCCGCTTTTGTCTCCGGGAAGGAAGACATGTCCCGGTAACAGGCTTTCTCAGTGCCGATCTCTGGAAAGGAAAAGAGGAGAAGGAGTCAGCTGAGGCTCAGCGCCACCCCTGCAGAGTGGGAAGGAGGAATGCGGAAAGTCCTTGACTAACAACCACAACTGGGCCCAAGATAGCCATTGTTAAGGGAGACAGTTGCTAAGTGCCCCATGTTACGACCTTTCTTTCCACAGTTGTTAAGTGAATCACTGCAGTTGTTAAATTGGAAATGTGGTTGTTAAATTAATCTTAACTTCAGTCAATTAATTAATCTACTCAATCGGAATAGAGCTGGAAGGGACCTTGGAGGTCTTCTAGTCCAACCTCCCGCTCAAGCAGGAGACCCTATGCCATTTCAATCAGAATAGAGCTGGAAGGGACCTTGGAGGTCTTCTAGTCCAACCCCCTGCTCAATCAGGAGACCCTATGCCATTGCAATCAGAATAGAGCTAGAAGGGACCTTGGAGGTATCTAGTCCAGCCCCCTCCTCAATCAGGAGACCCTATGCCATTTCAATCAGAATAGAGCTAGAAGGGACCTTGGAGGTCTTCTAGTCCAACCCTCTGCTCAATCAGGAGACCCTATGCCATCAGAATAGAGCTAGAAGGGACCTTGGAGGTATCTAGTCCAGCCCCCTGCTCAATCAGGAGACCCTATGCCATTGCAATCAGAATAGAGCTGGAAGGGACCTTGGAGGTCTTCTAGTCCAGCCACCCACTCAAGCAGGAGACCCTGGACCATTTCTGACACGCTTCTTGAAAGCGTGTGACACACCACCCCCGAACACTGCGACCGTCATAAATATGAATCGGCTGCCAAGTGTCCGAGTTTGATCATCTGGTCATGAAGATGCTGCAGCAGTTGTTAAGTGTGCAAAATGGTCGTAAGTCATTTTTTTCAGCGCTGTTGTAACTTTGAACAATCACTAAATGAATTGTTGTTAAATCAAGGATTACCTGTATTGTATTCTCCACATCTACATATTATATCTCTATATGCGAATTGTCCTAAAAATACGAGTTCCAGGTGTAGTTATAAAAGAAGAAACAGCCATTGGGATCTCCGGAACTTTAAAATATATATGGCTCACTTAGCTTTTGTTAGCCACTGCTAACATCCTCAGAGAGTAAAAACCATTAAAGAGATACCTGCCTTTATACACGATCGATCCATTTGGCCATTGCGCGGGTGATAGGCCCACCCACCCGCCTCCCACCTGTTTTCTCCATCTGGCGGGTCCTCAAGGACTGTACTGCTTGCGTGTTTATCTGTCTACGACAGTCACGCGCACAATGGCCAAATGGATCAATCGTGTATAAAGGCAGGTATCTCTTTAATGGGTTTTACACGCGGACGATGTTAGCAGTGGCTCACGAAAGCAATATATTTTAAAGTTCCAGAGATCCCAATGTCTGTTTCTTCTTTTATATCTCTATATGTATATCTATATATACATGTATATGTATATCTGTATCTCCTTCGCTATCCATCTCTCTCTCTGTCTCTTATGACCCATGTTTCACTCTTTTTTTTAAAATATACTTTTTTTATTTTCCACTTTCATAACATATAATCGCATGTATACTATTACGTAGCCAATATCCTATTGTATTAAGTAGTAATTACATCAGTTCCTCTTGTCATCAACGCCCAGAAAGATAAAAAACCCATTATTGGCTCTTCTGCTCTCCGTACACCTCTTTCTTCTGCCTCTCTCCTACCTCCTTTCTTCCCTCCATCATCCTTTCCTACTCTACTTCCCCTTCCTTTCTCCTTCTCCTCTCTCTTCATTCCACTCCTCCTTATCCTCCTCATCTTCCCCCCTTACCCTCTCTCCTATCCCTCTCTTCCTATCTTTCTTCTCTCCTCTGCTTCCCACTCTTCCTCTCATTGGTGTATTTCAGCTTCTGAGCAAACTCCATTCTATGTTGATGGTATTTATGCTTCCATATCAATATACTTAACATATCTTGGTTTTAAAGAAAACCATGTTTCACTCTTACGACCAGTGCAGCATCCCCATGCTCAGGTGATCAAGATTCAGACAAAATTGTCAACAATGGGAAAGCCAGATTCACCCCCATGTTATTAGCAGCTGCAGTAACAGATATTTGGGGCTCAATTGTGGTCTCAGTGATTGGATGACGTCCGTTAATGCCCTATGCCAAATAAATACATATAAATAAATCCCAGCCTCTGGTCAGCCTGTCCTGAAGCAGAAGTTGGGACGAAGCCACTTACTCTCCTCATCGAAGGGCACCGGGCGGCAATAAACGACCAGCTCTGACAGCTCCAGGGCAATCTTCTTCCTCCGTTCCATGATCTTCCCTTCCTGCATCTGAACGTGATAAAGACAGACCCTCATCAGGAGACTTCTGGAGAGCATCTATTCCACCCCACCATACATACACAGGCACACATACAGACAGCAATGATGCTCCCAACTGTCAAACATTGAATTTTGTTTTTGCCATTTCGGCCATTTTCGATTCTCAGCTTGCCAACCACCCAAGGGGGGTGGAGGGAGAAGAATAGAATGTAGACTCTCATGGGAACCAAGGACACTTCAGCAGGGGTTTGCCAGAGCCCAAAAGACTTTCTCATAACAATATTAAGAAACACAATTGGACAATGTGACCTAACCTAATAAGGGGAGGGAGAATCTATACCTTAACTCAGTGTTTCTCAACCTTGGCAACTTGAAGATGTCCGGACTTCAACTCCCAGAATTCCCCAGCCAGCATTCGCTGGCTGGGGAATTCTGGGAGTTGAAGTCCGGACATCTTCAAGTTGCCAAGGTTGAGAAACACTGCCTTAACTATAGGGGTTTGCACGGGAAATAGCTAGATCTGGTTTTGCTTTCGTATGTGCCAAAATGATGTACTCAATAAAGTTTTGCGTAAGGAGATTGGATCGCCTCTTGACGGGCCTGTTTCGCTTGGGTTCATTAGCCAGAACCTCGACACCAACATATTGTTATTCCGCATTAGTCAGAGTAAATTCTTCTCCCAGAGAAGAAACCAACAATGACTTCATGACCTGAAGATAAAAGGATTGGCAAGTATTGAAGGATCCTAGGGATGCCTTGACCAATTTCTAAGACAGACTCTTAAGACCCAAGTTGTGCCTGATCTGGATAGTAAACAAGCAACGTCCTACTTAATACTACAGTTTAATGCCAGGTTTTACATATTGTAGGTTACATATTGTAAGCTATAATTGGCAGCCATTTTCTATTTACTACCCTGGAAATTTACCTCTGCTTTTGTTAAAGATTTATATCGTGTATGGGTTCTGGGAAGTCGGGGGAGGGAAGGCTGGGGGCGGGGCTGAGGGGGAGGGGGAGAGGGAGGGATCTATATTAGGTTTGACGAGGGGTGTTAGATTTTAAAGCAATATGATTGCACATGTATACTGTCTTCTCTTCTTTTTTCTTTAAAACTAAGATATGTTAAGTATATTGATAGGGAAGCATAAATACCATCAACATAGAATGGAGTTTGCTCAGAAGCTGAAATACACCAAGTGAATGAGAGGAAGAGTGGGAAAGGAGAGAAGAAAGATAGGAAGAGAGGGATAGGAGAGAGGGTAAGGGGGGAAGATGAGGAGGATAAGGAGGAGTGGAATGAAGAGAGAGGAGAAGGAGAAAGGAAGGGGGGTATATATACTATGTGTTAGATATCAATGTAATGTGATTTCACATGTATACTGTTTCTCTTTAATTTCTCCGTAAAAATAGGACAAGCTGAATACATTGACATATAGTAGAAATACACCAAGGGGGAGGAGGAGTGGGATAGAAGGAAGAGGGGTAGAGAGGGCGGGAGAGAGGATGGGAGGGAGGGTGAGAAGGAAGGGAGGGAGTGGACCGGGAGAGAGGAGCGGTAGAGGGGGAGGGGAAGTAGGGCAGAGGGGAATAATGGAGGGAAGATAGTAAGTTGGAGGGGGGCGGAAGAAAGAGGTGTATGGAGAGCGGAAGAGGTATATTGGGCTTCTATTTGAGTTTGAGTTTCATTTTATTTATATTTCTGGGGGTATTGTTGACAAGAGGAATTTCTGTGATTATTGTTTAATGTTGTATGGCCCCAGTTATGCACAGTATATATGCGACTGTACGAAAATGAAAAATGGAAAATAAAAACATTTTAACATTAAAAAAAAAAAAGGAAAGAACCGTGGAAAGAAAGAAGGGGGAAAATGCATCTTGAGCCCGAGTCAAATGCCCATCGTGGCCACGGCCACCACAGCCACACACACACACAGACTGGCCCTCCGTGGTCAAACATCACCGTGATGCGGCTCTCAGTGAAATGGAGTTTGACGCCTCTCCCGTAAGGCTCCCTAACTTCAACGGACCCCTTGTGGATCCAACCTCAAAACTTGAGGGAGCAGATCTTCCAACCGGGACCTCCGGTTAGGAGGACTCACCCTAGCGTCTGCGTTCTGCGTGACCTCCCGGATCTTGGCCACCCAGTCGTTCAGCTCCTCCAGCGTATCCGTGGCGACGTCCAGCGACTGGGATGGGTGGTTCATCTGCTGGGAATGGATGGTGAAGACAAAGGGTTTGGGGCTCCTGGCGTCTTTCGAGATAACTACAAGGACATCAGAGGGGGCGGCTTTACTGGAAGAGGCCCCCCAATGCAGGACGGGGGTGGGGGGGGCATGCGGGTTCTGGTCTCCCATTCGGGGCAAAACAATTAGAAGAGGACAACAATCACAAAGGTTCTTCAGCAGCGGCTAAGTGGTCCTCTGTCCCCAATCTCTCTCTTCCCCTGGGCAAGAGCTGGGCTAGATGACCTTCAGGGTCCCAGGTCATCCTCAACTTACAACCATTTGTTTAACGGCCATTTGAAGTTACAAGGGCGCAGGAAAAACGAGTTAGGTCCGATTTCCACACCTACGACCGTTGCAGCCTCCCCGTGGTCACGTGATCAAAATTCAGACACTCGGCAACTGGCATGTACTTATGTCGGTTGCAATGTCCCAGGATCACGTGATCCCCTTTGGCGAGTTTCTGACGCTGGAGGAGGCAGATGGCAACTGAGCCCAAGACAATCAAAAGATTTGCCAAAAGCTGCCTCAAGACAAGAATAAAGAGTTGTGACCACGGGGGAAGTGGGAAGGGTCGTACGGCTGAAGAATGGCCCTAAAGTCACTCCCCCCCCCCAGCAGCTCTCTTGTAAGTTCGAACGCTCACTCACAGAACGGTGGTGAGTTGCAAACGATCTGAAAATAAAATAAAATATAAAATAAAATGGTAATTAAAATAAAATAATAAAATATAAAATAAGGAAATGAGATCAATTAAAATATAACGATAAATGAAATTTAAAGATGAATAAAATAATAAAATAAAATAATGAAGTGAAATGAAATATAATAAATAAAAATTAATAAAACAATAAAACAGTAAAACAATAAATAACGTAACATAAAATAAATAAAGCAAAGTAACAAAGTAAAATAAGTAAAATAAAATAATAATGTAAAAAGAAAAGAAAAATAATGGTAATTAAAATAAAATAATAAAATATGAAATAAAATAATGAAATGAAATATAATAATAAGATTAAAAAATTAAAATAACAAATAACGTAACAAAATAAATAAAATAAAGTAAAATAGTAAATAAAATAAAGTAAAATAATAACATAAAAAGAAAAGAAAAATAATGGTAACTACAATAAAATAATAAAAGATAAAATAATGAAATGAAATAAATTAAAATATAACAATAAATAAAATTAAAAGATAAATAAAATAATAAAAGATAAAATAAAATAATGAAATGAAATATATAAATAAAATTAAAAAATTAAAATAAAGCAATAAAAATGTAACACAAAATAAAGTAAAATAGATAAGTAAATAAAATAAATAAGTAAATAAAATAAAAAAATAAAAAAATAAAATAAATAAAATAAATAAAATAAATAAAATAAATAAAATAAATAAAATAAATAAAATAAATAAAAATA
The DNA here is from genome assembly GCF_051295495.1 of Thamnophis sirtalis. NCBI lineage: Eukaryota > Metazoa > Chordata > Lepidosauria > Squamata > Natricidae > Thamnophis > Thamnophis sirtalis. The sequence goes on along the minus strand of NW_028261382.1, from coordinate 102,227,504 downwards.
ATAAAAATAATAAAAATAATAAATAAAATAATAAAATAAATAAAATAAATAAAATAAAAATAATAACATAAAAAAGAAAAATAGCAAAGCAAAAGAAATCCAGGGTCCAGAGAGTCCTGGGGAGACACCCCCCCCCCAAGGCCGAGGAAAGAGCCTCGGGTGCCCTCCCTCCCTCCCTCCCTCCTCCGAAATGCTCCCTTACTCACCGCCAGCCAGGGAACCTCCGCGCAAGACACTCACCCACGTGGCACGATGGGACGTCGATGAAGCCTTTCAGAAAGTTGCCCAGGGGGCTGTTCTCCACTGACTGGGGTGGGAGAAAGAGACAAGGGGAGGGCAGACGTGTTGAAATGCAACCAAGGGCTTGTATATTTTTTTAACATAATGTCCCCTCCGTTCATTGACTCTTCGGCTAGATTTTTCAACCTGCAGTTCGGCTGTTCAAATCTCACCGGCTCAAGGTTGACTCAGCCTTCCATCCTTCCGAGGTGCGTAAAATGAGGACCCGGATTGTTGTTGGGGGCGATATGCTGACTCTGTAAACCGCTTAGAGAGGGCTGAAAGCCCTAGGAAGCGGTATATAAGTCTAACTACTATTGCTATTGCTATTTTAACTGTGGCAACTTGAAGGCAGGGAGGGGGGCTTCCAATTCCCAGAAATCCCCGGACAGCAGCAGCTCAAAAAAATACCTGGGAAAAAGGAGGAACTTACCGCTTCGTCCTGCTCCGGCACGGAGGCACTCAAGGTTTCCTCCACGTAGTTAGCAGGGAACCAAAGCTGCTTCTTCCCGCCGTAATCCCCTCGCCACCTGGACGGGAGGAAGGAGAGGAAGCTCGGGAACACCGGTGGGGAGTGGGACAAGGGGCCACACAAGGCTACACAACCCGAACAGGAAAAGGACAACGACACATTTCTCTCGCCACAGCTGCGCAAACAGAGGTGATCCTCGACTTACAACCACAGTTGCGCCCGGAGTTTTCATTGCTAAGCAAGGTGGTTGAGAAGGGAGCGGGGTCTGATTTTATGACATTTCTTTTTGCCATGGTTGTTAAGCGAATCACTGCAGTTGTTATGTGAGGGAGATTAGATGAACCCAGGAGGCAGAACCCTTGTCAAGCTCCAAAATTTTGATCCAGTCAATCAATCAGAATGGAGCTGGAAGGGACCCCAGAGGTCTTCTAGTCCAGCCCCCTGCTCAAGCAGGAGACCCTATGCCATTTCAATCAGAATAGAGCTGGAAGGGACCTCAGAGGTCTTCTAGTCCAGCCCCCTGCTCAAGCAGGAGACCCTGTGCCATTTCAATCAGAATAGAGCTGGAAGGGACCTCAGAGGTCTTCTAGTCCAGCCCCCTGCTCAAGCAGGAGACCCTGTGCCATTTCAATCAGAATAGAGCTGGAAGGGACCTCAGAGGTCTTCTAGTCCAGCCCCCTGCTCAAGCAGGAGACCCTGTGCCATTTCAATCAGAATAGAGCTGGAAGGGACCTCAGAGGTCTTCTAGTCCAGCCCCCTGCTCAAGCAGGAGACCCTGTGCCATTTCAATCAGAATAGAGCTGGAAGGGACCTTGGAGGTCTTCTAGTCCAGCCCCCTCCTCAGTCAGGAGACCCTATGCCATTTCAATCAGAATAGAGCTGGAAGGGACCTCGGAGGTCTTCTAGCCCAGCCCCCCTGCTCAGTCAGGAGACCCTATGTCATTTCAATCAGAATAGAGCTGGAAGGGACCTCGGAGGTCTTCTAGTCCAGCCTCCAGCTCAAGCGGGAGACCATTTCAATCAGAATAGGAAGCATGGGGGTTGGACTAGAAGACCTCCAAGGTCCTTTCCAAACATTATTCGATGATTCTTTTAACTAGTGGAGCAACTTGCCTCCAGAAGTTGTGGGTGGTCCTTCACTGGAGGTTTTCAAGAAGAGACTGGACAGTCACTTGTCTCAAACAGTGTAAGGGCTCCTCCCTGAGCAGGGGGTTGGACTAGAAGACCTCCAAGGTCCCTTCCCACTCTGTCAGCCTGTTATATTTGGGGGGCCTTTACTTTGATGAGCTGAGATTCCTGGCTACTTTGGAGTTTTCCATCAAAGGTCGCTTGAAGTCCCTCCCCGCCAAATTCCTCCGGCACTCACCATCCCCCGTCCTGCTTGTCAACGTTGTGGATGATGGCTTGTTTGCAGAAGGAAAGCTCATCTTCTCGCTGGGCTTTGTAGTCATACAGGGCCTTTACGGTACACTGCAAAGGGGATGGGTGGAGAAGTTGATGCAGGAAGTCCTCGACTTACAACCACATATGAACCCGGAATTTTCATTATTATTATTATTTTAATTTTTAATTTAAAAGAAGTACATCTTTCTTTACATGCTATAGAAAATGTGTCAATTGAACCCGGAATTTAGGTTAACAAGAGATAAATTTGTGAAGTGGGCTTTGCCCCATTTTACGGCTTTTCTTGCCGCCGTTGCTAAGTGAATCACCACAGTTGTTAAGTTAGTAAACCAGTTGTGAAGTGAATCTGGCTCCCAAATCGACTTGGCTGGTCAGAAAGTCAGCAAAAGGGGATCGCGTGCAACCGTCGTAAGTATGAAACAGTTGCCAAGGCCCTGAAATTTTAACCCCCTGACCTCAAGGATGCCCACAACGGTCGTAAGTGTGAAAAATGGTCATAACTCACTTTTTTTTTCAATGCCACTGTAACATTGAAGCACTAAACGACCTGTTGTAGGTTGTATTTTTAATTGTAAGGGAGAAAAGAAGAAGCTAAATCTCCGTAAACGGAGAATCTCATCTGAGAGGATCATCCTCCTGGGGGTCCCAAAAGTGCCTTTTTGGAAAACTCAGCTGGACTTTCTTGGTGTGTTTTTTTTCCTTGAAAAGGTTTCGCTTCTCGTCCAAGAAGCTTCTTCAGTTCTGTAGTAATGCAACTGCGTGGCACGACAAAACCGCGGTCCACTAAAGCGCGCCCGATGAAAGCGCGTACGTGACGTCATCAGCAGCGCGACAAATACGACCGCGGAGAAAAAAGGGCGCTTTAAAAAGCGCTTTTAAAGCAAGCCGATTCACATAAAGGTAAGGGTTAGGTTTAGGGTTAGGGTTAGGTTAAGGGTTAGGGTTAGGTTTAGGGTTACGTTAAGCGTTAGGGTTAGGGTTAGGGTTAGGTTAAGGGTTAGCGTTAGGTTTAGAGTGAGGTTAAGGGTTAGGTTTAGGGTTAGGTTAAGGGTTAGGCTTAGGGTTAGGTTTAGGGTTAGCTTTAGGGTTAGGTTAAGGGTTAGGGTTAGGGTTAGGGTTAGGGTTAGGTTAAGGGTTAGGTTAAGGGTTAGCTTTAGGGTTAGCTTTAGGGTTAGGTTAAGGGTTAGGCTTAGGGTTAGGTTAAGGGTTAGCATTAGGTTTAGGGTTAGGTTAAGGGTTAGGTTTAGGGTTAGGTTAAGGGTTAGGTTAAGGGTTAGGTTTAGGTTTAGGGTTAGGGTTAGGGTTAGGTTAAGGGTTAGGTAACCCTAAGGGTTAGGCTTAGGGTTAGGTTTAGGGTTAGGTTTGGGGGGGTTAGGTTTAGATTTACGCGTTAATTTTAAGTTTACCGCTCACAGCGTGCTGTTTTCGTCGCGCTGTGATGACATCACGTACGCGCTTTCGTCGAGCGCGCTTTAGTCTACCGCAGTTTTGTGGTGGAATCATGCAACTGTACATTCCGAAGAACTAGGAAGAAGCTTCCTGGGTGGGAAGCGAAACCTTTCCAAGGAAAGCAAAAACTGGGAAGTGCAGCCAAAAACACTTTTGAAAGAAGGTGGCTGAATCTATTCTTAAAACTGCAATGCACAAAATGCAGAAATAATGCGCTCGCCCACTTACCCTGGCCACGGGCATCTTGTTGGCTTCCACGTAAAAGTGGGGGCTCCTCACCTCATACAGAGCCCCATAATCCAGCTCCTGTCAAGGCAGAAAGAGATCTGTGAGTAAGACCCATTTCTTGAAAGTAGGATTTTTCCCCCCCAGCCTAGCAACTTTAAGACAGTGGACTTCAACTCCCAGAATCCCCCAGCCATCCTAAAGTTACAGTGGTTGAGGTTTCTGAGGACCCCCAACATGGAAGAAGACCCCCCCCCAAAAAATATTCAGGGAGAGAGGAAAAAAATGTATGACTTTCTCTGCACCATAACTAAAGAGTTTGGACTACTTTATCAAGTATAAAGTTAGATCAGACTGAAAATAATTCTCACAGTTTCTCTAGAGCAGTGTTTCTCAACCTTGGCCACTTGAAGATGTCCGGACTTCAACTCCCAGAATTCCCCAGCCAGCGAATGCTGGCTGGGGAATTCTGGGAGTTGAAGTCCGGACATCTTCAAGTGGACAAGGTTGAGAAACACTGTCCTAACCACTGCTGGGGAATTCTGGGAGTTGAAGTCCGGACATCTTCAAGTAGCCAAGGTTGAGAAACACTGCTCTAGACTATTCTCAGTTGTGTGTTGTTGTTACTACTGCTACTGCTCTTCCAATAAGACGTCCCTTGGGCCTAGCGATTTAGAAGAAGACTTTCTAAATGAGGAAGAGGAAGATCTGTGAGATGGAAGCAGGTCTAGAGAGCTCCTTCCAACTGGAGGGTTTTAGGAACTCATCAGAAATAACAACCCTCCAGGGAGGCAGTCCAGGCTCCTTGCTCATTCACTGCTCGGTCCTCATATTTATTCCAGGAGAAATAAATGTAATGTTTTGATTTGGGGTAAAATCAAGAAAGATTGGGCTTTCCTTCCTTCTCCTTCCTTCCTTCCTTCCTTCCTTCCTTTCTTTCTTTCTTTCTTTCTTTCTTTCTTTCCCTTTCTCTTCTCTGTGCCTTATTTAATTTAATTTAATTTAATTTATTAGATTTATAGGCCGCCCAATCCCAGAGGACTCCGGGCGGCTTATTTCCTCCCTTCTTCATTCATTCATGTTCTCCATCCCTTATTTTTTCCTTCATCTTTCTTTCCTTCCCTTTCTTCTCTTCTTTGTGCCTTCCTCCCTACCTCCTTTATTCATCCATCTTCTCACTCCCTTATTTTTTCCTTCCCTTCTTCCTCTTCCTTTCTTTCTTCTTCCTTCCTTCCCTTTCTTCTGTGCCTTATTTCCTTCCTCCCTTCCTAGTTCATCCATCTTTTGGATGCCTTATTTCTTCCTTCTTTTCATCTTTCTTTTTCTCTCTCTCTCTCCATCCATCCATCCATCCCATTCCTTCCTTCCCTTTCTTCTCTATGCCTTATTTCCTCCTTCCCTCCCTCCCTTCCCTCCTCATCCATCCATCCATCTTATTGATGCCTTTCTTCCTTCCTTTTCTTCTGTGCCTTATTTCCTCCCTTCTTCATTCCTCCATCTTCTCCATCCCTTATTTTTTCCTTCCTTTCTTCCTCTTTCTTTCTTCTTCCTTCCTTCCCTTTCTTCTGTGCCTTATTTCCTTCCTCCCTTCCTCATTCATCTATCTTTTGGATGCCTTATTTTTTCCTTCCTTCCTTCCTTTTCATCTTTCTTTCTCTCTCTCTCTTTCTCCATCCATCCATCCCATTCCTTCCTTCCCTTTCTTCTCTATGCCTTATTTCCTCCCTCCCTTCCTCATCCATCCATCTTCTTGATGCCTTCCTCCCTTCCTTTTCTTCTCTATGTCTTATTTCCTCCCTCCCTTCCCTCCTCATTCATCCATCTTCTAGATTCCTTCCTTCCTCCTCCCTCCCTCCTTTCCCCTTCTACTTTTTTGGGGGAAAATAACACGCTGGCTGGGGGATTCTGGGCCCTGGAGAGTCCCAGGTGGGGAAGCCCTGGGCCAGGCAGAGGGACCCCTCACCGCCGTGCCCATCCTCTCCAAGGTCTCCTCGTTGATGGGGTACCGCAGCTTCATCTTGCGGTAGAGCGGGTGCTTCTCGTAGTAGCTGACCAGGTCGAGGAGGCTCTCGAATTCCGCCGAGCTGCCCAGCGTGAAAAGCCGCCCCTCCTGTTGGACCCGGCAATGCTTGATCTTCCCTTCGGCCCTGGGGGGGAGGGGAGGGGAGGGGACAAAGCCCGTCAGACAAAGGTCCCCAAATCACGCTAAGTCCAGGGGAGAAGCGGGGAGAGGGGCAGCCCCTCGAGGTAGAAACAGACGGTCGCTAAACAAACTGTCTTAAGGACTATCTCTACCACCCTGATTATAGCCCTGGGGCTTGGAGGCGCCTGGCCAGGCTCACCGGAAGGAGATGGCGTAGGAGTCGGGCTCGCTTCGCTTGCGCACCAGGAAGGCGCCGTCCCTGGGCACCCGCATGAGCATGTGCTCGGCCTGCAGGCGGGTCAGGTTGGCGTGGTACCACCTGGGGGGGGAAGGGGGGGAAGAGAAGAGATGCCAATTCAGACACAAACACAGGTGTCAAGACCGACGTGTGAAGGGGTCACAGCTCTTCCAGGAAAGGGTTGTCAACAAACACCCAGGTTTTGCCTCAACTTCTTTCTTTTAACAGCCCCATCATGCCTTGCCTCTGGGTGGAGTCTGGGCAACTGAAAGGAACCGAGTGTTTCCTGGCCCGATGCCCTTCCTGTCACCAGTACAGAGTTTTCTTCGGCAGATATATTCTCACTGTGCCCAGAACTATCTGCCTCTACCGAGGATCGAACCCGCAGCCTCCTGATGGTGAGGCGAGAGCTCCACCTCTAGGCCGCATCGAAGCTTTATTTAAAAACAATTAAATGTAAATTAGGAGCAGATTAACTTTTTAAAAAATATGAAAAGCGCTCTCCCGACTCAAGCAGCGAGGAATGCTGAAGAGGGACTGACACGCCCACCACTGTTCAGTCCTGCCTTCTTTTGGGGGTCTTAAATTTGGAAGGAACTCTGTGCATGCTCAGAAGCTCCCACACCCTCTCGGACTGAGCTCTGCTGCTAGCAAAGCCTTTGAGAGCTAAGAAGGGATGAGGCTTGGGTTCGACTCAGTGATACTCAGGATTCCCTAGGAAGAGGGCAGTCCGGGGGGAAGGTCATCTCCTAATCCCCCTCCTCCCCCAAATTCCAGGGTCGGGGTGACAAGGGGAGGGAAGGGAAGGAAATGGAAGTGAAAGGAAGGAAGGGAAGAGAAAGGGATGGAGGAAGGGAAGGGAAGAAGGAAAGAAAAGAGGGGAGGAGGGGAAAGGAAAAAGGAAAAGAAAGAAAATGGGGAAGGGGAGGGGAGGAGGAAGGGAAGAAGGAAAGGGGAGGAGAGGAGAGGAAAAAGGAAAAGAAAGGAAAAGGGGAAGGAAAAGGAAGGAGGAAGGGAAGAAGGAAAGAAAGAGGGGAGGGGAGGAAAAAGGAAAAGAAAGGAAATGGGGAAGGAGAGGGGAGGAAGAAAGGAAGGGAAGAAGGAAAGGAAAGAGGGGAGAAGGAGAGGAAAAAGGAAAAGGAAGGAGGAAGGGAAGGAAAGAAGGGAAGGAAAGAGGAGAGGGGAAGAGGGGAAAGGAAAAGAAAGGAAATGGGGAAGGAAAAGGAAGGAGGAAGGGAAGAAGGAAAGGAAAGAGGGGAGGAGGAGAGGAAAAAGGAAAAGTAAGGAGGAAGGGAAGGAGAGGGGAGGAAGAAAGGAAGGGAAGAAGGAAAGGAAAGAGGGGAGGAGAGGAGAGGAAAAAGGAAAAGGAAGGAGGAAGGGAAGGGAAGAAGGAAAGGAAAAAGGAGAGTGGAAGGGAGGAAAAAGGAAAGGAAAGGAAAGAGGGAAGGGAAGGGAAGGCTTCTCACTCCTTGTTCTCGTGGGCATTGGGCTGTGGCACGGGGTCCGTCAGCCGCATCTCGAACTCGTTGCAGCGCAGGGGCACCTCGCGGTAGTGGCAGATGAGGCTGTAGAGGCTGTCAAACACCAGGTTGTCGGTCAGGTAGAATTTGGTGGTGCCGGCCTCTTGCCGGGAGTGGATGCGGCAATGCTGGACCCGCCCGGAACGCCTGCAAAACCCGGCGGAGGAGACGGAAAGATTCAAACGCTTGGGGAGCCCGACCTCCACGGCCAAAGACACGCGGGTGTCGAGGGAGGGAGGGGGGGGGACCTTACCAGAAAGAGAGGGTGTAGTCGCCCACAAACGTCTCGCTCTCGCGGACGAGGAAGGTGCCGTCTTTGCCCCCGGTTTCCGTGCAGTATTCGTGCAGCAGCCGCTCGGCAATCTGACGCCCGTCGCGGCCCCCGCCCAGTTTCCCATGGAACCACTTCTCACTAAAGTGCAGCTCGTTGTTGTTAAACTCCTGTGGAACCACCCGAGACAAGACGGAACAAGTGAGGAGAAGGAGTGGGGACAGGGGAGATTAAAACGGGGAGGATGCACAAGAGGGAGGGAGGGAGGAAGGGAGAGAGAGGGAGGGAGGAAGGGAGGGAGAAAGGGAGGGAGGGAGGAAGGGAGAGAGAGGGAGGGAGGAAGGGAGGGAGGGAGAAAGGGAGGGAGGGAGGAAGGGAGGGAGGAAGGAAGGAAGAGGGAGGGAGGAAGGGAGGGAGGGAGAGAGGGAGGGAGAAAGAGGGAGGGAGGGAGGAAGAGAGGGAGGAAGAGAGGGAGGGGGAAAGGGAAGGAGGGAGAAAGGGAGGGAGGGAGAGAGAGGGAGAGAGGAAGGGAGAAATGGAGGGAGGGAGGAAGGGAGAAATGGAGGGAGGGAGGAAGGGAGGGAGGGAGAAAGGGAGGGAAGGAGGAAGAGAGAGAGAGGGAGGGGAGAAAGAGAGAAAACAGAAGTTGTAAATGAGACACGGCATATTCCTAAGAGCTGTCTGAACTACAGGGGGTCCCACACTTACAACAGCTTGTTTAGTGACTGTCTGAAGTTACAACTAGTTTGGTAACAAAACGTCTGCAGACAAGAAACAACCTCAGAGAGCATCAAGGACCCTACAGTCCTCCTCCTCCTCCTCCTCCTCTCTGCAAACCTTTCTCCCTATAGCCCTGAGGATGTTACCTAGTTTGGGCCATGAAACGTCTGCCAGGAGCCCCCCACACACATACTCAGAGAGGCCAAAGGGCCCCCATTGGGCCCATCTAACAACCTCCTGATGCCACCTAACTCCAAGGGCAGAGATTAGCTCACAGGAAGGGCTCCCCTTTCGGTCCTTGGGCTCTGAAAGTGCGCGAGCGTGCCCAACAGCGCACGTGCCCACGCCCATAATGCAATGCCCGTGTGACCCCCCCTCCTGTGCATGCGTGTGTGCCCCCATCCCCCGCGCCCCATTTTGGCCCTAGCAGGCCTCCCTGAAGCCTCCTGGGACCAAAAATGGGGCCCCTGGGGAGCCTCCCTACTCCCCCACGCTCTCCCTGCCCCCCACGCATGCGTGTGTGTCCCCCGTGCAGGTGGACGCATCTCACACATGTGCGCAGAGACCCGAAAATCAGCTGGCCAGCAGGAGGCGCACGCACATGCGCGGTGGAGCTGAGCTGGGGCAATGGTTGGCGTGCCGGCCAAGTAGGCCTCCGTGTGCCCCCCCGATCATGGATGCTTATTGTTCCACGTATGCAAGCAACAGAAACCCGGCTTCCCCAGCCACCTCTAAGTGACTCCTTCCCAATCCACTAGTCCTCTTGGAGGCCTCCGTCTGCAGAGTACCTCCTTCTGTTCCGCCTCCTCCTCCTCTTCCCCCTGGGACTGATAGTGGGAGGTCTCCTCCGAGTAGTAGATCTTGTTGCTTGTCAGGACAAAGTAGTGGGGGCTCCAGGTCTGTCAGGGAGAAAATTGGGGGGGGGGGGTCAGATGTTGTCAAAGCGAGAGAAAACAGAAAGGCCTTAAAATCCTTATTTGGACGCAGGATTAAAAAGGGCAAATCCCCCCCCAATGCAGAATCCCAGCCTTTCACCCCAAAGCAACCCAGAATGGCCTTGATAGCTGTACCAGTAGTCCTCGACTTACAATGGTTCACTTAGTGACCATTTGAAGTTACAACAGCACTGTATCTATCTATCTGTCTGTCTATCTACCTATCTACGTACCTACCTACCATCTATCTACCTACATATCATCTATCTAAATCTCTCTTTCTCTCTATATCATCTCTCTCTCTCTCTCTCTCTCTCTCTCTCTCTATCTATCTATCTATCTATCTATCTATCTATCATCTCTATCTATCTATCTATCTCTATCTATCTATCTATCTCTATCTATCTATCTCTATCTATCTATCTCTATCTATCTATCTATCTATCTCTATCTATCTATCTATCTCTATCTATCTATCTATCTATCTATCTATCTATCTATCTATCTATCTATCTATCTATCTATCTATCTCTATCTATCTATCTATCTCTATCTATCTATCTATCTATATCTATCTATCTATCTATCTATCTCTATCTATCTATCTATCTCTATCTATCTATCTATCTCTATCTATCTCTATTTATCTATATCTATCTATCTTTATCTATCTCTATCTCTCTATCTATCTATCTCTCTATCTCTCTATCTCTCTATCTGTATCTCTATCTATCTATCTATCTATCTATCTATCTATCTATCTATCTCTATCTCTCTATCTCTATCTCTATCTCTATCTCTCTATCTCTATCTATCTATCTATCTATCTATCTATCTATCTATCTATCATATCTATCTATCTATCTATCTATCTATCTATCTATCTATCTATCTATCTATCTATCTATCTATCTATCTATCTATCTATCTATCTTACTTCTAGGTTGCTTCTTTCCATCCATCCCTTCTTGTTTCCATCCACTCTGGTGGCTTCCCAACTTTCTGCCTTCCAAACCTCCAACGTAGATGTATTGCTGGTCAGTGTTTCTCAACCTTGGTCCCCTTGCAAATGCATGGACTTCAACTCCCCCCTGCTGGCTGGGGAATTGTGGGAGCTGAAGTCCCCCCATCCTCAAGGGGGCCAAGGTTGAGAAACGCTGACCTAGGGAACAGCTGACTGAGGAAGTTTGAGATCAGCAAAGAGCAACTGGAGACCTTCTGAAGACAGCAGGCAGCCTCAATCCCCCCCCCCCACACACACACACGGGGCCCACCCCCCCAGGAGCTTACGTGGTCAATGGGATCCTCCAGGTAGAGGATGCCGTTCTTGATGGAGTTGCTGATGTCGTTCTCGGAGTAGCTGCCCGCGGAGACTTCTTCATACAGGTTGCCTTCCACCAGCTTCTTGTGCTGAGGCCAGAAGAGGAAACGAAAGAGACTTTTGGAGGGAGGATGCAGGGATTGGAAGAGAGCATTCCCTTTTTTTTTTTATATCCAAGATTATTTATTAAAATTTCACAAATTACTCATCATAAAATATTGAAGAGATTTGAAATTATGTTATTGTAAGTCAAGGGAAGAAACGAATCAATCGAATGTTTGCATTTCCAAAATAGTGTTAAGGTGTTGGTTTTTTTTTATTTTAAGGAGCATACTGTATTAATCATGGATTAAAAATACTTAAACCAATTGAATGTCGTTGTTATCAAATGCTATCTCTATGTATATCTATTTAGCATTCCTGACTCAAGCAGGCTGGAGTTAACAGCCATTGTTGTCCCAATGCAAATTGCCTTAAAAACAATTCCACCTTTCTAACAGCCTATATATATATATTTTTCATTGTTTTCCAAATATATTTTATTGTCATTTTCATTTTCATTTCATACAGTCACATATATACTGTGCATGACCGGGGCCATATAACATTGAACAATAAACACAGCCATCCTTGTCAAAAATACTCCCCAAAATATAAACCCAATATACCACTTCAACCCTCCATACACCCTTTCTTTCTAAAGCTGCCCATCAGG
>NW_028261382.1:102192519-102215612 GCF_051295495.1 Thamnophis sirtalis | reverse complement strand
AAAAAAACAGGATTATCAAAGGCATAAGGAGCCCTGGCTGAAGGATACCCCCCCCCACCCCTTTTTCAGACCCCCCCCCAAACATCCTCATTTCCCTTCCTCTTCCTCCTTCCATCCTGCATGAAAAACACTGAGGACCAGGAACCTCAATACTGGTCAAACATAAAAGCTTTTTTCAGTGGTTACTGCTGCCTGTTGGAGAGGGGGGGGGCAGAATATGGCCTGCTTCTGCCTGCCCCCCCCCTCTCCCCGGCCATGCACAGATGCTTTAAAATAAGTCCCACTGCTTTGGGGTGAAACTGCACCCCTTATGCTCTTCACCAATCACATCCTGCCACTTCCTGCCTAATTTCTCAGAAATCTTTGTGGGAGCTCCATCGGTGGAGGTTTTTGAAGAAACGTCTGGACACTCACTTGTCTGGAAGAATATAGGGTCTCCTTTTCAAGCAGGGGTTGGACTAGAAGACCTCCAAGGTCCCTTCCTATTCTGTTGCTCTGTTATTACTTACTAACTTCCCAGGTTCAGGAGATGCACAAAAGAATCGGGCACAATTTCTGCATTTGGGAGAGGAAATTTTGTAGGAATGACACACACACACACACACACACACACACACACACAGAGAGCAGTCTGGGAGACCCTGCAGAAGACCACATCTATCCCCCCCTCCCCTTTTCCTGCCTCCATTGCTCCCTCCGTTACCTGAACCCCCATCCACACGTCAGGGGTTATTTCCTAGGGATGAGACTTTCTGCAAACAGCAGCCTGCAAAATGCAGAAAAAGAGATTTTGCCTTTTTTGGGCCTTTCTTCTAAATGAGCCATGTGTTCGAAGTTTGCTCGAGTCATCGGTTTTATCCCCGATAAGGTCCCGTTTTTAAGCGTCCCCCCCTTGCAAACCGCTTTGGGCAAGAAAATAAAATAAAAAAACGTGGACCGCAATTAGGAATCGATAACAATTGCCTGGGATCAACGGTTAAAGTTCCGCAATTCTAAGAAAAAAGGGGGAACCATTACTCAGAAATTCCCCAGATGTGGAACAACAAGAGCCAGAGAAGTGATTTCAGAGGATTGCACAGAATTGCCACTGGAATGGAAAATGTGTCGACAATTAAATCCATGGGGCTGAATTCCTCAGCAGACTCCTTCAGCTTTCTAAAATAATTATTTAAGTTAGGGATCATTAGGACAAATGGCTGCCTAAAAAGTAGTCGGGGTCCCTCAAGGCAGGCCGGGGGTCCCAAAAAAATATCAATATGGTGGGAACAACCATGCCCATAAGAAAGACAGTTTGGCCTAGTGATTAAAGCAATAGGCTAGAAAGTGGGAGACGGTGAGTTCTAGTCCCACCTTACGCCTGAAAAGTGGCCAGGTGACTTTGAACCAATCACTAGGAGACTGGGAGTTCTAGTCCCACCTTAGGCATGAAAGCCGGCTGGGTGACTTTGGGCCAATCACCAGGAGACTGGGAGTTCTAGTCCCGCCTTAGCCATGAAAGCCGGCTGGACGATTTTGGGCCAATCACCAGGAGACTGGGAGTTCTAGTCCCGCCTTAGGCATGAAAGCCGGCTGGACGATTTTGGGCCAATCACCAGGAGACTGGGAGTTCTAGTCCCGCCTTAGCCATGAAAGCCGGCTGGACGATTTTGGACCAATCGCCAGGAGACTGGGAGTTCTAGTCCCGCCTTAGGCATTAAAGCCGACTGGACGATTTTGGGCCAATCACCAGGAGACTGGGAGTTCTAGTCCCGCCTTAGCCATGAAAGCCAGCTAGGTGACTTTGGCCCAATCACCAGGAAGGTGTGAATTCTAGTGCTGTCTTAAGCATGAAAGCCAGCTGGAGAGGTAAGGGAAGGAAGAAGGGGAAGGAGAGGAGGAAGGAAGGAAGTAGAGAAGGAAGGGGGGGGGGGAGAAAAGAAAAGAAAGAGAAAATAAGGTGGTGTCATAGCAGGTGTGAAGGATGGTAAACAATACATTCCAAATTATACCTTATAACCTTTTAAATGGAATAACAATAGTATAAGAATGGCAAAGAAAAAGAATAACTATGTGAATGTATACCTATAATTGTATGTAAGAGAATAAATGACAGTAAGAATATAAAGCACAATAGAGGTAAACAATATTTGGTTATAAATAGCTAAGTATAAATAAATATAGAATTGTACATAAAAATGGATAACAAATAAGGAGATTACGAACGCAAGATAGAAATGTATAGAAGGGAAAACACTAACTGCAAAGAAACCGATGATATACGATGGAACTTATTGTTCCTATGTTGTTTTAAGTCATATGTCTGTTTCTGTTGATGTGTGTATGTGTATAAAATAAAGATTTATATTAAAAAAAAAAAGAAATGATATTTAACTATGTTTGGGTCTGCGGGAATACCACCCCAAGAAAATAAAAATTAAGAGCTGGAAGAGACACCTACAACAATAGAAAAAGAAAGGAAGAGGAGAGGAGAGGAAGAGGAGGGAAGGAAGAGAGAGGTGAGGAAGATGGAAGGGAGAAGGAGAGAGGGTAGGAAGGGGAAGAGGAAGAAGAGAGAAGATGGGGAGAGGGAAGGGAAGGGAAAGGAGAGAGGAAGGAAGGAAGTAGAGAAGGGAGGGTGGGAGAAAAGAAAGGACCTACAACAATAGAAAAAGAAAGGAAGAGAGGAGAAGAGGAGGGAAGGAAGAGAGAGGAGAGGAAAATGGAAGGGAGAAGGAGAGAGGGAAGGAAGGGGAAGAGGAAGAGAGGAGATGGGGAGAGGTAAGGGAAGGGAAAGGAGAGATGAAGGAAGAAAGTAGAGAAGGGAGGGAGGGAGAAAAGAAAGGACCTACAACAATAGAAAAAGAAAGGAAGAGAGGAGAAGAGGAGAGGAAGAGGAGGGAAGGAAGAGAGAGGTGGGGAGAGGAAAATGGAAGGGAGAAGGAGAGAGAGAAGGAAGGGGAAAGGAAGAGAGTAGGGGAGAGGTAAGGGAAGAAGGAAGGGGAAGGAGAGAGGAAGGAAGAAAGGAGGGAGGGAGGGAGAAAAGAAAGGAAAAAGGTCATGTCATAACAGGAGGAAGGGATGGTAAACAAAGCAAGCCAAACAGTATATTATAACCCTGTAAATGGAACGACAAATGTAAAAAAGAATAATAACTATGTGAATGTCTACCTATAATTACACAGAGAACAAAACAAACAAACAAACTTTTTTTTTTTAAAGTTCCCCACTCCACAAACAAAACCAGCTGCTCCTGGTCCTGGCATTTTCCTCCCTGGCACCAGTGGAGAATATATTTGGCCTGGCATTCTCCCAAACCCTTCCAGGGCAAAAGAAAAGAAAAAACGAAATATAAAAACGGAGTGGGTGAAGAAGGCCTGGTTAGTGGACGGGGGCAGCACGGAAAAAGGGACCGGAAGATTATTTCTGCTGTTGTGAGTCGCTGGCACAACCACGGCCTTCCCTGCCCACTCGGGGGGGGGGGGAAGGGGGGGGGATCGGCCCCAAATGGCTGATTGTCTGCAGAAAAAGGAAACCAGGCCTTAAAAACAGCCACCCCCTCCGCCTCCCCTCTTCTCGGAAGGGTCATTTCCGAGGATCAACACAACCTCTGGATGACTCACAGCTGCAAACGGGGGTGGGTGGGCGGTTTTTATTCACTCCAGCGTTATAAATAGGATGGAGTGGAGTCGGGGAGGTTTTTTATGGCGTCTGGGGGAGAGAGACCCCCGGTTGTCCAAAGGGACATTGATGCGTTCCTGCATTTACGGCCCAGGAAAGTTTGGAAATAGTTCCTGGACTTTGTGCTTGAGGTGGGAGGTGGGGGAATGAAGCTGTAATGTTTGTAATGTTTGTAATGTTTATTAACATTTGTAGGCCGCCCTTTTCCCTGAGGGGACTCAGGGCGGCTCACATAAAATCAGGGAGGGGAAATACAAACAGTGACATAAACACATATAATAAAAGTAATAAGCAACATACATTCATCATTCGGGAGGGGCAACTATCCTTGTCCCCAGGCCTGACGGGCTAGCCAGTTCTTAAGGGCTGTGCAGAAGGCCTGGACGGTGGTGAGGGTACGAATCTCCACGGGGAGCTCGTTCCAAAGGGTCGGGGCTACTACCGAGAAGGCCCTCCTCCTTGTAGTTGCCAGCCGGCACTGACTGGCGGATGGAATACGGAGGAGGCCCAATCTATGAGATCGAATTGGTCGCGTGGAGGTAATTGGCAGGAGGCGGTCTCTCAAGTATCCAGATCCACTACCATGCAGGGCTTTATGGGTGACTAATAGCACCTTGAAGCGCATCCGGAGATCGACAGGTAGCCAGTGCAGCTCGCGGAGGATAGGTGTTATGTGGGTGAACCGAGGTGCACCCACAATCACTCGCGCGGCCGCGTTCTGTACTAGCTGAAGTCGCCGGATGCTCTTCAAGGGCAGCCCCATGTAGAGCACATTGCAGTATTCCAGCCTAGAGATCACAAGGGCCCGAGTGACTGTTGTGAGAGCCTCCCGATTCAGGTAGGGTCGCAACTGGCGCACCAGGCGAACCTGGGCGAATGCCCCCCTAGTCACAGCCGTCAGGTGGTGGTCAAACGATAGCTGTGGATCCAGGAGGACTCCCAAGTTGCGAACCCTCTCTGAGGGGTATAGAATTTGACCCCCCAGCCTGAGAGATGGAATATTGGTGGAATCTTTGGGAGGGAAACACAACAGCCACTCGGTCTCAGGGGAAACCATCCTGGATCTCACGAGATCATAAAAATAGGGACTTTGGGGAAGAGTTTCTCGTGACAGTGAATGATACCTCCGTTCTGCGGATCTGGGAAGGCAGAACTAGAACTCCCACCTTCCTTGGGATTGGCCTAAAGTCCCCTAGCCAGCTTTCATGGCTAAGACAGGACTAAAACTCAACCTGCTGATGATTAGCCTAAAGTCACCTAGCCAGCTTTCATGGCTAAGGCAGGACTAGAACTCCCACCTTCCTTGGGATTGGCCTAAAGTCCCCTAGCCAGCTTTCATGGCTAAGACAGGACTAAAACTCAACCTGCTGATGATTAGCCTAAAGTCACCTAGCCAGCTTTCATGGCTAAGGCAGGACTAGAACTCCCACCTTCCTTGGGATTGGCCTAAAGTCCCCTAGCCAGCTTTCATGGCTAAGACAGGACTAAAACTCAACCTGCTGATGATTAGCCTAAAGTCACCTAGCCAGCTTTCATGGCTAAGGCAGGACTAGAACTCCCACCTTCCTGGGGATTGGCCTAAAGTCACATAGACATCTGATACGCCTAAGGCAGGACTAGAACTCACAATCACCTGGTGATTGGCCTAAAGTCCCCTAGCCATCTTACACACCTAACGCAGGACTAGAACTCCCACCTTCCTCGGGATTGGCCTAAAGTCACCTAGCCATCTTACACGCCTAAGGCAGGACTAGAACTCCCACCTTCCTCGGGATTGGCCTAAAGTCACCTAGCCATCTTACACGCCTAAGGCAGGACTAGAACTCCCACCTTCCTCGGGATTGGCCTAAAGTCACCTAGCCATCTTTCACGCCTAAGGCAGGACTAGAACTCCCACCTTCCTCGGGATTGGCCTAAAGTCGCCTAGTCAACCCCCCCTAGCAAACCTCCCCTACTTCCATTTGCAGCTGCTCTGGATGGACACTGGCAGGAAGGAGAGTCCGGAGGATGGGGGCGGGCAGCTAGCCAGGAAGAGGACACATCTAGGGCACCATCTGCCTCTGGACCACGGTGTGGGCGTCCTTCCTCTTTCTCGCCACAGCCTTGCCCGCCGGGGCCTTCTTGACGCACTTTCTGTTCACGTCAAGTGTTTGCGCAGGAGAAATCATGCCCAATTAACCAGTGGAACAGCTTGCCACCAGAGGTTGTAGGTGCTTCCTCACTGGAGGCTTTTAAGAAGAGACTGGACAGCCATCTCTCTGAAATGGAAGCGCAGGGGTCCCCAAACTTGGCAACGTTAAGACTTGTGGACTTCAACTCCCAGAATTAACGTTGCCAAGTTTGAAGACCTCTATGGTAGACAGTAATAATACAATACAATAGCAGAGTTGGAAGGGACCTTGGAGGTCTTCTAGTCCAACCCCCTGCCTAGGCAGGAAACCCTACACCATTTCAGAGAAATGGCTATCCAACATCTTCTTAAAGACTTCCAGTGTTGGGGCATTCAAAACTTCTGAAGGCAACTTCTGTTCCACTGGTTAATTGTTCTCACTGTCGGGAAATTTCTCCTTAGTTCTAAGTTGCTTCTCTCCTTGATTAGTTTCCACCCATTGCTTCTTGTTCTGCCCTCAGGTGCTTTGGAGAATAGCTTGACTCCCTCTTCTTTGTGGCAACCCCTCAGATACTGGAAGGCTGCTATCATCTCTCCCCTAGTCCTCCTTTTCATTAAACTAGACATACCCAGTTCCTGCAACCGTTCTCCATATGTTTTAGGCTCCAGTCCCCTAATCTTCTTTCTTGCTCTTCTCTGCACTCTTTGCAGAGTCTCCACATCTTTTCTACATCGTGGTGACCAAAACTGGATGCAAATATTCCAAGTGTGGCCTTAACAAGGCCTTATAAAGTGGTATTAAGACTTCAGGTGATCTTGATTCTCTCCCTCTGTTTATGTAGCCTAGAACTGTGTTGGCTTTTTTGGCAGCTGCTGCCCACGGCTGGCTCCTATTTAAATGGTTGTCCACTAGGACTCCAAGATCCCCCTCACAGTTACTACTATTGAGCAAGATACCACCTACACTGTACCTGTGCATTTGGTTTTTCTTGCCTAAATGTAGAACCTGACTCTTTTCACCACTGAATTTCATTTTATTGGTCTCCTGCTTGAGCAGGGGGTTAGACTAGAAGACCTCCAAGGTCCCTTCCAGCTCTGTTATTCTGTTAAAAAGAAGAAGGAGCTGCTAGGTCTTTCTCCCGAAAGCAGAAGGGTGCTCAGCAGATCATGGACTTCTCTGCAGTATTTGAGACTATTTATTTATTTCTAATGTCAGTGTCAATCAAATGGATGGTCACCTTATCAGGATGATGATGATATGAAGATAAACAAGGGGGCAGCCATGTTGATATCTACACCCTTGTTTGTCAAATGTGGCCCCTTGAAGATGCACGGACTTCAACTCCCAGAATTCCCCCAGCCACCAAATTTGGACTTCAACTCCCAGAACTTCCCCCAGCCAATAGGAGTAGACTGGGGAATTCTGGGAGTTGAAGTCCATATAAAGTTGCCATATTTGCAAAACCATTGATCTACAGAGATCCTTTCTGGGCCGGAAAAATTAGGAGATTCGCCAGATCTAAAATAATAAGCAAAGGGGATTTTTGTGTGAGGGAGGGAGACAGGCAGGCGTTCGTCTTGTCCGTGAATCTCTCACCAGCACGGGCTTCACAACTCCCGGCTGCCAAAAACCCCGGTTGTTTATTTATTTAGCCACAAACACAGGCATCCTTTGTGTGACACGCAGGCAGCCCTGGCGCCCAGCAGGGCCGGGTCCGTGGGCTGGGAGGAAGCGGGCGAGATAATGAAACCAGCCGGGGGCGTGTTTGCCTTTAGGCATCCATTCACTTTTGCTTGTCCTTAAAACCGAGGCTTCACCTGGCGGCCCCCTTTCTCCACCCACAACTTTGACCCAAACCAACCAGAAGGTATTTTATGGGTGCTTGGATTCACCTGGGACAGGCTGCAAAAATTAATTGTGTTTTTCATCCCTGGGGAAGCCCAGATAATTTATTTACATATAGCCACGAGATTAAAAAAAAAGATGTGGAGACTCTAGAAAGAGTGCAGAGAAGAGCAAGAAAGAGGATTAGGAGACTGGAGGCTAAACCATATGAAGAACTGGGGATGTCTAGTTTAATAGAAAGAAGGACTAGGGGAGACATGATAGCAGCCTTCCAATATCTCAGAGTTTGCCACAAAGAAGAGGGAGTCAAGCTAAAATGGGAGGGGGGATTGTATGGAGTTAGATGCTATGCAGCCATAACAACATTCTTTCTCGAAAGCCAAGGTCATTCTTTGTCTCTGCACCTCTGCACCTGATTGGAACTGGATGGGTGGAAGGTGCCAGCATGGCAGTGGGAGATTGGACCATGGGATGGACTTGTGGGTGTGGGGGCAAGATCTTGGACTTTCAACTGGGTGGGGAAAACTGGGAAGCTTTCAGATTTGGGTTTCCCCAGATGTGCCAACATGGCTCTCTTCATCAATGGGAACTTTGAGCAATACTTTGCCTTGGACTCTGATTTAATTTTGGATGCTATTTGGAACGCTGACATCTAGTTGAATGAAAAGAAGGACCAGGGGAGACATGATAGCAGCGTTCCAATATCTCAGGGGTTGCCCCAAAGAAGAGGGAGTCAAACTATTCTCCAAGGGACCTGAGGGTAGAACAAGAAGCAATGGGTGGAAACTAATCAAGGAGAGAAGCAACTTAGAATTGAGGAGGAATTTCCTGACAGTGAGAACAATCAATCAGTGGAACAGAAGTTGCCCCCAGAAGTTGTGAATGCCCCAACACTGGAAGTCTTTAAGAAGATGTTGGATAACCATTTGTCTGGTGTAGGGTTTCCTGCCTAGGCAGGGGGTTGGACTAGAAGACCTCCAAGGTCCCTTCCCACTCTGTTATTCTGTTACACCCACAAGAGACTGAAGGAGCTGGAAATCCAAGCCAAAACATCCACTCTCTCATTGGCTCCTCAAATTGGCATCAAAGCACCTGGCACGACCAACGTTGGACTTACAGGCCAACGAAAGGAAATGATTCTCGCACAACCTCTCCATTGCATTCCCCTGAACTGCTCTACAGGCCCCTGGCTCGCTGCTGCATCACAAACCCCATCATCCCCAGCCAGCCAGCCAGCCACCCAAACGAGACAGAACTGTCTTCCCGAGTGAGCAGGGAATTTCAAACGGCAACAGACAACTTTGGAAGGATAACGGGAAAGCAATATAACGGTGGAACGTGATGCATTGTCCCTGTGTCATCGTGCCAACAGCACCAGCAGGCGTGCAACCCAGGGGTGGCTCCACAATTGCACACACACAACTGTGTGTGCTCTCACAAGCCTTGGGAAGGAAGCAGCGTGGATCGTTTGCTCCCGAATCGGGGTTTCGTCGAGCTTCAAGGGAGGCGCTATGCAGGCCGCGATTCAAATGCACCGTTTTCCGAGAGTCGGAGTGGCACTTATCACACACACACAAAAAAACAATTTAAAGAACACACAACTGTGTGTTAATGAGACAACACACAACCTGCCTCTCCTTTCCCAGAAGGCGAAATGAGCTGGAGAATCAAATTAGGCCGGGGGGGGGGGGGGTCTCTTTTAAGAGGACGGGACTTGAGCTGTTGTGTGTCTTATTGTGGTGACATCACATTGTTATGGTGTCATTGTGGTGGTGTCGCTTGGGCCACGCATCTAGACTCCGAGTTGTCTTTTAGAGCAGTATTTTTCAACTTGGGTCACTTTAAGAGGGTGTGGACTTCAACTCCCAGAATTCCCCAGCCGGCTGGCTGGGGAATTCTGGGAGTTGAAGTCCACACCCTCTTAAAGTGACCCAGGTTGATAAACATTACAACTTACAAACAGTTCAACTTACAACAGTTCATTTAGCGACCGTTTGAAGTTACAACATCACTGAAAAAAGTGACTCATGACTGGTTTTCACACTTACGACCATCGCGACATTCCCATGGCCACGTGATCAAAACTGAGATGTTCGGCAACTGACTCGTATTTATGACGGTTGCAATGCCCCCAGGGTCCTGTGTTCCCCTTTTGCGACCGCCTGACCAAGCGAAGTCCACGGAAGAGCCCGATTCACTTAACCACCGTATTACTAACTTAACAGGCTTGGAAAGTCGTAAAACGGGGCAAAACTCACTTAACGAATGTCTCACTTAGCAACGGAAATGTTGGTCTCCGTTGCCGTCGTTAAGTCGAGGACTACCTGTGCTTCAGTTAATTATTAAATCTGGGTTGCCACCAAATCTGCAACGTTCACATGAATTTATCACAATACGGATACAGGTTAACCAATCATCCACAGGGAAAATGCAAAATCTGTGGGTATTTTTGGGAAGCAAAAACACGAAAACTCTGTCAAATCTTTAATTTGCAAAATCTTTAATCCCTTCTTGTGGAATCTTAGGGGGAGAAAGTCTCAGCCCTTCCCCTGGGAACTTTCACACAGCCTCATCTTTTTAACAGCCTCTTTTGCCGTTACACGTTGTCCATATGTGTTCCAAGCTAGGCAAAATAATTAAATTATTACCCCGTGGATTTTTTTTTCCTCTTAATAAATGCATCAAATGTATTCATACATTCGTTCGATTTGCTTCCCAAAGCACCAGAGAAGCAGGACGAGGAACAATGGGTGGAAACTAACGAAGGACAGAAGCAACCTGGAATGACTTCCTAACAGGGAGAGAAATTAAACCAGTGGAACAGCTTGCCACCAGAAGTTGTAGGTCCTCCATCACTGGAGATTTTCAAGATTAGACAGCTGTTTGTCTGAAAGGATATAAGATTTCCTGCTTGAGCAGGGGGCTGGACTAGATGACCTCCAGAGTCCCTTCCAGCTCTATTCTGATTGAAATGGCATAGGGTCTTCTGTTTGAGCAGGGGGCTGGACTAGAAGACCTCCAAGATCCCTTCCAGCTCCATTCTAATTGAAATGGCATAGGGTCTTCTGCTTGAGCAGGGGGCTGGACTAGAAGACCTCCAAGATCCCTTCCAGCTCCATTCTAATTGAAATGGCATAGGGTCTTCGGCTTGAGCAGGGGGCTGGACTAGATGACCTCCAGGGTCCCTTCCAGCTGTATTCTGATTCTATTCCGATTCCGATTTGCAGACTTATAACTCTCAATTTAATGCCCTTTGTGTATTCTTGTAAAGGCCACTGAAAGATGCTTGAAAACAGGATGGGGTAACAATGGTCCAATGATTTGTGGACTTCAACTCCCAGAATCCCCCAGCCAGCATGGCTGCCTCTGGAATTCTGGGAGTTGAAGTCCAGACATCTTCAAGTGGACAAGGTTGAGAAACACTGTCCTAACCACTGCTGGGGAATTCTGGGAGTTGAAGTCCGGACATCTTCAAGTGGACAAGGTTGAGAAACACTGCATTAAATCATTAAACACAAACAAATCTCTTTTATTCCCTGGTTCTAGGCCAGATTCAGAAGTCTCACAAGAATGTTGTCAAAGAACAACGCACTGCCTCCACATTACATCCCTGTTGCCTGTACAAAAATGAGGAATCCACCCATACCAAAATCCTCATCAAGGAATCCACCCAGACCAAAATCAATCGGGCAACTCTTGATTGGTCTGCAGGGAGTCCTCAACTTACAACGGTCCATTTAGTGACCGTTTAGAGTTACAACAGCACGGGGAAAAAGGGACTCACGACCGTTTTTTCACACTTACGACTTTCGCAGCGTCCCCATGATCGCGTGATCAAAATTCAGACGCTTGGAAATTGACTCATATTTACGACCGTCGCGGTGTCCCAGGGTCAGGCGATTCCCCCTTTTGCGACCTTCCGACGGGCAGAAAGGATTCGCTTAACAGCCGGGTTACTGGCCCACCAACTGCAGCGACTCACTTAACAATGGTGGGGAGAAAGATCGTACAAGGACTCACCGAACCAATGACTCCCTTAGCGACGTCAATTTTGGGCTCGATAGTTTTAAGCTAATTCAGATTTTTGCACCCTCCCCGAAAGCACAGAAGCCAAAAATCCTGACAATGGAGAGGATGAGAAGGAATTTGGACACTGAATGGCGGAACGAGCTTTGCAGGCCAGGAGGAGAACCTTCTGGAGAAGGATGGCCGGAAGGGAGACAGACTCCTTCTCCTTCCCCTTTTCTTCTGAGGAAGACCAGAGACCCCCCCCTTCCTGGACCTGGGTTCCCTTCCTGGTCCTGGGTTCCACCTGGGAGCTCCAGAAGGTCCCCGAAGCTCTGGAGGCCCCATCCGAGGAGGCCTCCATCCATTGGGTCCGTCCCTTCTTTGGGTTGGTCCTCCTGCTCCCGCCAGCCCCAAATTCCCAGCACTCACCATCCCCCTCCACCTTCTCGGGGGTCCGGCTCCAGACGATCTGACGGCTCTTGGGCCGGACTTGGAAACTCCTCCGTTCGGGCCTCTGGGATTTCTTCTGGTAGAACAAGGTCAGGATGGTGCCCATCTCCAAGCACTTGAGAACCTGGGCCATGTCCGCCCCGTTGGCCGTCTCCATCCGGGAGGGGTCCTCCAGGAAGCCATTGGTGAAGCTGTTCAGCCTGGAGAGTGACATCTTTCAGCACATGGCCAGGAGGGGCCTAGCGACGGGAGTTGGGGGGTCTCCTCTGGGCCACCAAGGGAGGTTCCAAGGCTGAGGGTGCTCCCCTTCAATCCCCTGAGGGAGAATTGGAAAAGGGTCATCATCTTACATGGAAAGAGAGAGAGAGAGAGAGAAAGAAGAGAGAAAGAAGAGAAAGAAAGAAGAGAGAAAGAAAAAGAAAGGAGAAAGAAAGAAAGAAAAAGAAAGGAAGGAAGAGAGAAAGAAAGAAAAAGGAAGGAAGGAAGGAAGGAAGGAAGGAAGGAAGGAAGGAAGAAAGAAAGAAAGAAAGAAAGAAAGAAAGAAAGAAAGAAAGAAAGAAAGAAAGAAAGAAAGAAAGAAAGAAAGAAAGAAAGAAAGAAAGAAAGAAAGAAAAGGAGAAGTGAAGAGATCGGAATAAAAGGGAGAGAAGGACCGAAGAGATAAAGAGAAGGAAGGAAAAGGAGGTGGGAAGTAAGAAGGAAGGAAAGAAAATAAAAAGGGAAGAGAGGAAGAGAAAAAGGAGGGAAAAGAGAGAGAAACTGAAGGAACTGGAGGAAGGAAGAGAGAAATGGAAGAAAGGGAGGGAGGGAGGAAAGAAAGAGGAGGAAGGAAGGAAGGAGAAAAAAGAGAAGGAAGGAATGGAAGGAGGGAAGAGAGAAAGGGAGGGAGGGAGGAAAGAAAGAGAAGGAAGGAAGGAAGGAGGGAGGGAGGAAGAAAAAAGAGAAGAAAGGACAGGAATAAGGAAGGAAGAGAAGGAAGGAGGGAATAGGGAGAGAAGGAAGGAATGGAAGGAGGGAAGAGAGAAAGGGAGGGAGGGAGGAAAGAAAGGGAAGGAAGAAGGAGGGAGGGAGAAAAAAAGAGAAGGAAGGACAGGAATAAGGAAGGAAGAGAAGGAAGGAGGGAATAGAAAAACTGAAGGAAGGGAAGGAGGGGAGAGAGCAAAGGGAGGAAAGGAAGGAAGGAACGAAAAGAGAGAAAGAGGGAGCGAAGGAAAAAAGGAGAAGGAACGGAAGCAGGGTGGGAAGGAAGGAAGGAAGGAGGGAATGGAGAAACTGAAGGAAGGGAAGGAGGGGAGAGAGCAAAGGGAGGGACAGAAGGAAGGGGAGGATGAGAGAAAGGGAGGAAAGGAAGGAAGGAACGAAGAGAGAGAGAAAGAGGGAGTGAAGGAGGAAAGGAGAAGGAACGGAAGCAGGGTGGGAAGGAAGGAAGGAAGGAATGGAGAAACCGAAGGAAGAGAAGAAGGGAGGGAAAGAGACCCACCTCCGGCGTCCTTCACGGGAGCATCTCTCCCCTCCTCGGGGAAGGGCTGGTGGAGGGGAGGGGGCGCGTGGGGGGGGGGCGCTGGCTCAGCCCCTCCGGGGGCCGCCCAGGGGCTGCATTGCGGGGCCGGGAGGGGCTCGGGGGGGGAGGCGGCCGGGGGTCTCTGCGGCGGCGGCGGCTGCAATGGAGGCGCAGAGGAAACGCCGCGGCGCCCGGCCGGAAAGCCTCGGGAGGAAGGGAGGAATTTGGGGAAGGGAGGAGCGGAGCAGGAGGAGGAGGAGGAGGAGGAGGGAAAAGCGGGGGGGGGGGGGGGGAGAGGGCAGCGGTGGAGGGCGACCCCTGCAGGCGGCCGGAGAGCTTGCAGCTGCCCGGCCAGCGGTGTCCAGATGCTAGGGGGTTTTTTGAACCAGGAGACACCCTATTTCTGGGCCTGGGGACCCCCCCCCCTAAATGAAGGCTGCCAGGTTAAAAAAACCTTGGCCCCAAAAATGGGGGCTGCTTGGAGGTTCCTCCCCCCCAAAAAATGTTGGGGTTCAGCTGGGGTACAATACAGTGGGACCCCTGCTCCCCCCTTGCAAGGGGTGCCCTTGTAGGTTGCCCCCCACTCAGACCAAGGTTTTCTGCCCCCCCCTTTCCTCTCCTGCCATCTAGTCGGCTTCCGAGCTGCCCCGTTGGTCCGGGGGTCTCCTTGGGGGGGGGGGAGCGTCTTTTGGAGGGTCTCCAAAGTCCAAGGTTTCCATGCTTGAGCCAGAAGATCTGAAGGGCCCCATCTGCACCAGGTCCATCTCCTGTCCAGCCTTGTCCTCCTTCAGTTCTCCAATGGGCCTCTGGAGAAGCCCCCCCCCCGTCCACCCCCCCTCCTCAAGCAGGAGACCCTATGCCATTTCAATCAGAAGAGAGCTGGGAGGGACCCTGGAGGTCTTCTAGTCCAACCCCCTGCTCAATCAATAAACCAGAGATACAATTTTAGACAAATGATGCTCCAATCTCTTGTTAAAATCCTCCAGTGTCGAAGCATTCACAGCTTCTGGTGGCCAGCTGTTCCACTGGTTAATTGTCCTCATTGTTAGAAAGTTTCTTCTGAATTCCAGGTTGCTTCTCTCCTTGATTAGTTTCCATCCATTGTTTCTTGTCTGGCCTTCTGGTGTTTGGAGAATACGTTGGACTAGATGACCTACAAGACCCCTTCCAACTCCATTCTGTTCTAAGGACTATCTGTACAGTATGGTGTAGTCACTCTTCATGCAACTTACATTTCAATTAATTGATGGTTTTTAAAATTAAAAAAATATCACAAATGCCCATTAACCAATCAATTTCTCTTTTTTTTTCCTTTCTCAAATAACTTTTCTTCCCTTGATTAAAGAAAGCACAGAATTGGGACACGGAAAAAAGATTGGGCACTGCTCAGAGCTGGTTAGAACATGGACAGCTATACAAAAGTTATGAATCAATCAATCAATCAATCAATCAATGAATTAGTGAATGAATCAATCAATCAATGAATTAGTGAATGAATGAATGAATCAATCAATGAATTAGTGAATGAATTGATAAATCAATCAATGAATTAGTGAATGAATTGATGAATCAATCAATGAATTAGTGAATGAATCAATGAATGAATGAATGAAAATCAATCAATTAGTGAATGAATCAATCAATGAATGAATCAATCAATCAATCAATGAATCAATCAACCAATGAATCAGTGAACAAATCGATGAATGAATGAATGAATGAATGAATGAATGAAAATCAATCAATTAGTGAATGAATCAATGAATCAATGAATGAATCAATCAATCAATGAATCAATCAACCAATGAATCAGTGAACAAATCGATGAATGAATGAATGAATGAATGAATGAAAGAATGAATGAATGAATGAAAATTCCATTCATGGGAAGATCTTGAGATCCTGTCCTGCCCTCTCTCCTCAGTTACAACTTGGTTCCACCTGCTTTGAACCTCGTTGCTGGAGCAGCCACGGTGATGGCGGAGTCGCCATGGCTCCGTGTGATTCCAGATCTTTGGAAAGCTAACGGTTCTCATCACCTTCCCCAATGGATGAAAAGCAGGAGAGCGGTGGCCTTGCTTTCTCCAGGTGGAAAAGTTCTCTGGAGGAGGGAAAGCAGGAAGGCAGGTGAGACGCCCCTAAGAAGGCCCATTTCCGATGCTGCCATCGCACCTGTTAGCTCTTAGGGGACTGGAGGTCGCAGGGATTGGGCAAACACATGCGCAGAAGCCAAAAGCAAGATGGTGGCGCTGGGAGAACGGGTTCCAGGGCATGAGGAGGTGAGGTGGCGCAGTGGTTAAATGTGGCACTGCAGGCCACTTCAGCTGACTGTGATCTGCAGTTCGGCGGTTCAAATCTCACCGGCTCAAGGTTGACTCAGCCTTCCATCCTTCCGAGGTGGGTGAAATGAGGACCCAGACTGTGGGGGCGATATGCTGACTCTGTAAACCGCTTAGAGAGGGCTGAAAGCCCTATGAAGCGGTATATAAGTCTAACTGCTAACTGCTATTTATATCTATATCTATATCTATATCTATAGCTATATCTATATCATCTATCCATCTCTCTCCCTCTCTATCTATCTCTATCTCTATCTAAATATCTAGATATCTCTATCTCTATACCTATACCTATCTCTCTCTCTCTCTCTCTCTCTCTATCTCTCTCTCTATATCTCTATATCTATATCTATATATCTCTATATCTATATTAAAAAGAGCCGAGGTGGCGCAGTAGTTAAATGCAGCACTGCAGGCTACTTCAGCTGACTGCAGTTCTGCAGTTTGGCGGTTCAAATCTCACCGGCTCAAAGGTTGGCTCAGCCTTCCATCCTTCCGAGGTGGGTGAAATGAGGACCCAGACTGTGGGGGCGATATGCTGACTCTGTAAACCGCTTAGAGAGGGCTGAAAGCCCTATGAAGCAGTATATAAGTCTAACAAATAAATAAATAAATAAATAAATAAATAAATAAATAAATAAATAAATAAATAAAAGGCCTGGGTTGCTGCCAGTCCCAGTGACCCACGTTGCCAAGGCCGAACCCATCTGACCCGGAGGAATCCACCACTCCTATGTCCAGTTTAATGTCCCAAAGGTGCTTTCTCAAGAGGCCACTGGACTTCCTGTTTTTCTTTGAAGACTTCTCATCCAAGAAGCTTACCTCTCAATCAGGGGTGTCCAAACTTGGGAACTTTTTAAGACTTGTGGACTTGAAGTGAATGTCTGCAAAAAAAGAAATGAGGACCCTCATTTCAACCCTGAACTACGAATGTTCTTTATTCTTCCAAATAGAGAGAGTGTTAGTTATGCCTCCCTCCTCCTCCTGATCCTTTTTCTTCTTTATTTTTTTGCACAGGTTAATCGATTTAATTTATTGAGAGAGGGAACGGCCTTCTTATCGCTCCTGGAGAAACTTCTGTGGCCTCCGAGGGACGGTTGACCTTCCCGCGCCTGGAGATCAGCTCCTCCGCTCTCCTCCGCTCAGCCTACCCTTCATCTCTTGCGGGAAGAAGTCTTCTTCCAAGTCCTGCAGAAGAAACCTCAGGAGAAGGCCTTCGGAAATGTCCAACCAGGCAGACGAGCCCAACGCACGGACGGAAAGGACCAAGCCAAGCACAGACTCTGTTGGAGTCCAGGTTGCCTTCGACCGTGTTAAACCGGACCTCCTCCTCTCCCTGGATGACCAAGACTTCTGTGGTCAGGACCCGAAGATCGAGAAGATGTCGGAGGCCAACGGTTCTTCTTTGGGGGAACGGGTGGAAGAACTGAGCCTGATGGATCAGGAGGTACCTGCTCAGGTGCAGGAAGAAGGGAAGGCTAAAACTCCAATATCCTCTGGAGAAGGAATGGACCTGGGGCCTTTAGAGGTCACCTGCCTGGCCCAGATGGAGGAAAAGGAAGACTCTCAGGTATCCATATTTCTCCTGGGATATGCTTGTCCCTGCTGCTTCCTATCATCATCATCTTCTTCTTCTTCTTCTTCTTCTTCTTCTTCTTCTTCTTCTTCTTCTTCTTCTTCTTCTTCTTCTTCTCCTTCTCCTTCTCCTTCTCCTTCTCCTCCTTCTCCTTCTCCTTCTCCTCCTCTTCTCCTTCTCCTTCTCCTTCTCCTCCTTCTCCTTCTCCTTCTCCTTCTCCTTCTCCTCCTCTTCCTCTTCTCCTTCTCCTTCTCCTTCTCCTTCTTCTCCTTCTTCTTCTCCTTCTCCTTCTTCTTCTTCTCCTTCTCCTCCTCCTCCTCCTCTTCTCCTTCTCCTTCTCCTTCTCCTTCTCCTTCTCCTTCTCCTTCTCCTTCTCCTTCTTCTCCTTCTCCTCCTCCTCCTCTTCTTCTTCTCCTTCTCCTTCTCCTTCTCCTTCTCCTTCTCCTTCTTCTTCTTCTCCTTCTCCTTCTCCTTCTCCTTCTCCTCCTCCTCCTCTTCTTCTCCTCCTCCTCCTCCTCTTCTCCTTCTCCTTCTCCTTCTCCTTCTCCTTCTCCTTCTTTTAAGGAGCCCCATAATCCTGTTGGAAGAAACGTCCTTCTGGGTTCAGTTCCAAGTGGGGGCGGGGGAAAAAAATTGGAAACACAGAGGCTGCTTGGAAAGATGGTTTAATGGTGGACAGGACCACCTGGCTTGAGCTCCTGGACAGACAAGGGGGATCGGATGCTTCCAGATGTTGGGTGAAGGAGAAAAAGGGACAGAGATGCCGAAAGTTCCTAATTTTATGCCCTCTCTGGCCTTTGATCTTGCGCTCGTCTTCTGATTGGTTGTCAGGCTCCCATGGGGGTCATGAAGGGGCAATTCTCTAGGCTGTGAGTCCAAGTTTGGTTGGGCATCGCTTCTTCCCAGGAGCCCCATGGTGAGATGGGTAAAAGGGCTAATACTCTCACGCCTTAACCCCATCGCCCTGGATCCGAAGGAGGGGATCTTTGTTATGTAGAATAGACAGGCTCAGGCCTTTAATGGCCCATAGAGAAAGGTGGGGGCTATTACGAGTGAGTCTGCTTCCTGCCTAAAAAAAACACGTTTCTCCATTTCTAGGAAAATGTAATATTTTGACTTTTCAGTATTTCCCAGGATATTTCATTTTTTCTAGGAGAGGGGGTTGGGTTTTGACCTCCTACAGGATGCTAAGAGCGCGCTGGTTTTATGCCCTCTCTGGGCCCCACCTCAGAGCTTCCTGCTCCTGGGTAGGGAATGTACTCTGATTGGGGGGGGGGTTAGACTCCTAGGGGATGGGGGGGGTCTTAGCTAACTTTGTAAGCCAGTGTTTCTCAACCTTGGCAACTTGAAGATGTCCGGACTTCAACTCCCAGAATTCCCCAGCAGTGGTTAGGACAGTGTTTCTCAACCTTGTCAACTTGAAGATGTCCGGACTTCAACTCCTAGAATTCCCCAGCAGTGGTTAGGACAGTGTTTCTCAACCTTGTCAACTTGAAGATGTCCGGACTTCAACTCCCAGAATTCCCCAGCAGTGGTTAGGACAGTGTTTCTCAACCTTGTCAACTTGAAGATGTCCGGACTTCAACTCCCAGAATTCCCCAGCAGTGGTTAGGACAGTGTTTCTCAACCTTGTCAACTTGAAGATGTCCGGACTTCAACTCCTAGAATTCCCCAGCAGTGGTTAGGACAGTGTTTCTCAACCTTGTCAACTTGAAGATGTCCGGACTTCAACTCCCAGAATTCCCCAGCAGTGGTTAGGACAGTGTTTCTCAACCTTGTCAACTTGAAGATGTCCGGACTTCAACTCCCAGAATTCCCCAGCAGTGGTTAGGACAGTGTTTCTCAACCTTGTCAACTTGAAGATGTCCGGACTTCAACTCCCAGAATTCCCCAGCCAGCAAATGCTGGCTGGGGAATTCTGGGAGTTGAAGTCCGGACATCTTCAAGTTGCCACGGTTGAGAAACACTGTTATAAGCTGTCTGTCTCCCAGGCTTCCTTGAGCCTTACTGGCTGATGTAATCTTCTGGGGAAGCCATTCACTTAGCAACCGCCTTATGAACTGCAGCGATTCACTTAACCACTGTGGCGAGAAAGGTGGTAAAATGAGGCAGGACAAGCGCCTCGCTCAGCGACAGAAACTATGAGCTCCATTGAGGTTGTGAGTTGAGGGACTACCTGGAATCCCCCCCCCCCATCCATTTCAAAAACCTTCCTTCCTGTTTATTGCAGGGCTCGGAGATCACACCTGGCTGTGTCTCTCCTGTGGACGTCCTGCTGTCCACGGTGGGCACCCTGAAGACCTGCGAGACGTCCCTCCTGAATGCAACGGCAGTGAAACTCACCGTGATTTTGCACGAACAGAAAAGTGATTTGAAGGAGAAGGTGAGAGGCTCCTTAAAGAATGAGCCAGCCAGAAGATGGTGTCCCCAGCGAGAATAGAATAGAATAGAATAGAATAACAGAGCTGGAAGGGACCTTTGAGGTCTTCTAGTCCAACCCCCTGCTCGAGCAGGAGGCCCTATACTATTTCAGACAGATTGTTGTCCAATCTCTTCTTGAACGCCTCCAGTGATGGAGCACCCACAACTCCTGGAGGCAAGTTGTTCCACTGGTTAATTGTTCTCACTGTCACAAAGTTTTTCTTTAGTTCTAAGTTGCTTCTCTCCTTGATTAATACAATAAAATAGCAGAGTTGGAAGGCAATAGCAGTTAGACTTATATACCGCTTCATAGGGCTTTCAGCCCTCTCTAAGCGGTTTACAGAGTCAGCATATTGCCCCCAACAACAATCCGGGTCCTCATTTCACCCACCTCGGAAGGATGGAAGGCTGAGTCAACCCTGAGCCTTGGATGGATAGATAATAGATAAGATAGATATAGAAGATAGATAGATAGATAGATAGATAGATAGATAGATAGATAGATAGATAGATAGATAGATAGATATAGAGATAGATAGATAGAAGATAGATAGATAGATAGATAGATAGATAGATAGATAGATAGATAGATAGATAGATAGATAGATAGATAGATAGATAGATAGATAGCAATAGCATAGCAATAGCAGTTAGACTTATATACCGCTTCATAGGGCTTTCAGGCCTCTCTAAGCGCTTTACAGAATCAGCAGATCGCCCCCAACAACAATCCGGGTCCTCATTTTACCCACCTCGGAAGGATGGAAGGCTGAGTCAACCTTGAGCCGGTGAGATTTGAACAGCCGAACTGCCCAACTAGCAGTCAGCTGAAGTAGCCTGCAGTACTGCACTCTAACCACTGCGCCACCTCGGCTCTCTGGAAGGGACCTTGGAGGTCTTCTAGTCCAACCCCCTGCCTAGGCAGGAAACCCTATACCGTTTCAGACAAATGGCTTTCCAACATCTTCTTAAAGACTTCCAGTGTTGGAGCATTCACAACTTCTGGAGGCAACTTCTGTTCCACTGATTGATTGTTCTCACTGCCAGGAAATTTCTCCTCAGTTCTAAGTTGCTTCTCTCCTTGTTTAGTTTCCACCCATTGCTTCTTGTTCTACCCTCAGGTGCCTTGGAGAATAGTTTGACTCCCTCTTCTTTGGGGCAACCCCTGAGATATTGGAACGCTGCTATCATGTCTCCCCTGGTCCTTCTTTTCATTCAACTAGATGTCAGCGTTCCAAATAGCATCCAAAATTAAATCAGAGTCCAAGGCAAAGTATTGCTCAAAGTTCCCATTGATGAAGAGAGCCATGTTGGCACATCTGGGGAAACCCAAATCTGAAAGCTTCCCAGTTTTCCCCACCCAGTTGAAAGTCCAAGATCTTGCCCCCACACCCACAATCCCATCCTATGGTCCAGTCTCCCACTGCCATGCTGACAGCTTCCACCCATCCAGTTCCAGTCAAGGGCAGAGACGCAGAGACAAAGGATGACCTTGGCTTTCGAGAAAGAATGTTGTTATGGCTGCATAGCATCTAACTCCTTACAACTCCCCCCCTCCCATTTTCCCACCATAAAAAATGCATAATAGAAGAATAGAAAGTGTGGCAGGCCACAGATCCACAAGAAAGGATGGCTACAGGCCTAACACTAGACCTACCCAGTTCCTGCAACCGTTCTTCATTTGTTTTAGCCTCCAGTCCCCTAATCCTCTTTGTTGCTCTTCTCTGCGCTCTTTCCAGAGTCCCCGCATCTTTTTTCACATCATGGCGACCAAAACTGGATGCCGTATTCCAGATGTGATCTTACCAAAGCGGCATAAAGTGGTTCCTCCCAAGTCTGCTAGAACCTGGTCTCAGAGGAAGAACTTCTGAAGGTTCCTGCAGAACCTCAACAGGGTCCTTGATGAAACTCCCGATTCCCCCCGACTTGTGGTCTTGGACCCATCTCTCTCTCCCATTGTTCTTCTCCAGGTCTCAGAAATAGTGGAACAGCTGTATTGGGAGATCAGCAGCATCCCAGTGGGCAGAGCTCGGAGGGCGGCGTTGAACGTTGTGACTTCCCTAGCCGAGGTGTCCCCTGAAGACGTGGTCTCCAGCCTCTTGAAACACTCCCTGCCCTGCAACAGGTATGAACCCTGTCGCTTCACCGCCCTACATCTCGGAAGGGGAGGTCCATAATTAGCAGTCCAAGCAACTGGCTTCCCAGCCAGTTCCCTGGGCCTTTCCGATGCGCCCGTCATGCTCACCAGAGAATAGGATCCCCTCCGGGCGTTGTCAGCTGTGTGTCTGCCAGCTGTCCCAACCTGGTCAGTTAGAAAAGAACAGATCTCGGGACCTCGAGTGTACTTCGAAGTGTACTTCGAAAGTACACTTTACTAAAGCCAAGTTGTTACAGCAGAAGCAAAGCCGGATCTGGGATTTTCGCGCCCAATTTACTTTTTCCTTGTTCCCATCTCCCAACATGCTTCTCTTTGAGCGTCCAGTCAGGTGCTAACACATTGCTTGGGTTACACTCCCTGACTTTGTGGGCTGTGTTCCATAGTGTGACCTTGGACCTTTTCTTTCAGTAAGGCCAAAGAGTTTGAAAGAATACAATAAATTTTGTAAACAAAAAATGATGACAGCTCACCAGGTTCCGGCTGATTAGAATAACAGAATAACAGAGTAGGAAGGGACCTTGTAGGTCATTTAATCTAACCCCCCCACCAGGGGTGGGGTCCTGCCAGTTCTAAGCTCTTCTATAGAAGAGGTTCCATAAATCTATAGTGTTGTTTAGAACCGGTTCCAGCTCCCTCCCCCCCCCCACATCTTCATCAAGATGAAGAGCGAGAGGAGGAATTCTGGGAGTTGAAGTCCACAAGTCTTAAAGCTGTCAAGTTTGAACATCCCTGGGGTTTTGTTTTCTAAAGGGTTAGGGGTGCAAGGGTCTTGTAACTTGACAGCTTTAAGACTTGCACACTTCAATGCCAGAGTTCCTGAGCCAACATGACTGGAGGAGGAATTCTGGGAGTTGAAGTCCACAAGTCTTAAAGCTGTCAAGTTTGAACACCCCTGGGTTGTTTTTTTCCTAAAGGGTTAGGGGTGCAAGGGTCTTGTAACTTGACAGCTTTAAGACTTGCGGGCTTCAAATGCCAGAGTTTCTGAGTCAACATTTTGGTTGCTAAGCAAGAGCGTTGTTAAGTGAGT
>NW_028261382.1:102152519-102187519 GCF_051295495.1 Thamnophis sirtalis | reverse complement strand
ACCTGGCGCTGCAGAAGCAGAAGGTAAATGGGGGTGGTGGTCCTGATGGAGGGGAGGGGGGGTCCGAAGGTGGTTCCCACCAGCCCCCAAGTTCTGGAGGAGCCTTCCCAAGAAGAGGGTGTAGTAAGAAGTAATCACTCCCCGCCCCCCAAGAACGAATTATTTTGAGGAATATTAAAAGAGGCAGAATATTGTGTTTCCCCGAAGGAGAAATGGAGAAACATGTTCTTAAAGGCAGAAAGCAGCCCCCAGTCTTTCTTTCTTTTTGAAAAGTTTATTTTTATTTTTTATTCTCTTACATGCAATTATAGGTATATATTCACATAGTTATTCTTCTTCTTTGTCATTCTTATACATTTGTATAAGAATGGCGCAGTGGTTAGAGTGCAGCACTGCAGGCTACTTCAGCTGACTGCAGTTCTGCAGTTCGGCTGTTCAAATCTCACCGGCTCAGGGTTGACTCAGCCTTCCATCCTTCCGAGGTGGGTGAAATGAGGACCCGGATTGTTGTTGGGGGCGATATGCTGACTCTGTAAACCGCTTAGAGAGGGCTGAAAGCCCTATGAAGCGGTATATAAGGCTAATAGATAGATAGATAGATAGATAGATAGATAGATAGATAGATAGATAGATAGATAGATAGATAGATAGATAGATAGATAGATAGATAGAGTGGTATTAGTACCTCCCTTGATCTTGATTGTATCCCTCTGTTAATGCAATTTAGGATTGCATTGGCTTTTTTGGCTGAACACTCTTAGTTCCTCGGAAGAGCCGAGGTGGCGCAGTGGTTAAATGCAGCACTGCAGACCACTTCAGCTGACTGCTAGTTCGGCAGTTCAGCGGTTCTAATCTCACCGGCTCAAGGTTGACTCAGCCTTCCATCCTTCCGAGGTGGGTGAAATGAGGACCCGGATTGTTGTTGGGGGCAATATGCTGACTCTGTAAACCGCTTAGTGAAGCGGTGAAGCGGTATATAAGTCTAACTGCTATTGCTATTGTTATTAATTTAATAGGTCATAATAAACAGTTTGGGTTGCTTTATTTACCATCCCTTCTGCCTGTTGTAGCACCACTTTATTTCCCCTTTCTTTTCTCCCTCCCTCCCTCCCCTACTTTCTTCCTTCCTCCTCTCCTTCCCCTTCCTTCTTCCCTTCCCTTTCTCCTACTCTTCCCCTTCCTACCCTCGCTCCTT
Organism: Thamnophis sirtalis; assembly: GCF_051295495.1. Taxonomy (NCBI): domain Eukaryota; kingdom Metazoa; phylum Chordata; class Lepidosauria; order Squamata; family Natricidae; genus Thamnophis; species Thamnophis sirtalis. The sequence continues at coordinate 102,186,324 of NW_028261382.1, read as the reverse complement.
CTTTCTCTTCTCTCCCTTCCACCCTCCTCTCTTTACCTCTTTCTTCCTTCCCTCCATTTCCTCTCGTCCTCTCTCCCTTTCTTTTTCTGTTGTTGTAGCTGTCTCTTTCAAATCTCAGTTTATGTTTTCTTGGGAGGGTATTTCCACAAACCCAAATATAGTTTAGTATCATTTCTTAGCAGTCTTTCTTAACAGCCTCCAGCAGACGCCTGAAATCTTTAGAGATGGATGTTTTGGGCCCATTAAGAAATCCAGGCCAGCCTATTCACCAACAGAACACCTTCAGCGCCAAATGATGGGATTAAGATAGCAATAGCAATAGCAGTTAGACTTATATACCGCTTCATAGGGCTTTCAGCTCTCTCTAAGCGGTTTACAGAGTCAGCATATCGCCCCCACAGTCTGGGTCCTCATTTCACCCACCTCGGAAGGATGGAAGGCTGAGTCAACCTTGAGCCAGTGAGATTAGAACCCCTGAACTGCAGATAACAGTCAGCTGAAGTGGCCTGCAGTACTGCACCCTAACCACTGCGCCACCTCGGCTCTATATAGAATTTATGTCTTCTCTCCCCCAAATTCTAAGAACAGGACAAGACCCTTAGGACATAATAGGATTAACCCACCGTCATTAGAATAGCGAAAGACGAGTGGTGAGGTGGCCCAGAGGTGGAGCTCTCGCCTCACCATCAGGAGGCTGTGAGTTCGAGCCTAGGTAGATATTTCTCTCTCTGGGCTCCATGAGAATAGATCTGCCAAACACAACTCCACATTGGCGACAGGAAGGGCATCTGGCCAGGAAACACTCTGCTAATTCAATTCAGTTGCCCTGACTCCACCCCGCAATTAGGGGGCCTCACAATCAGGGGGCTGTGAGTTTGATGCTAGGTAGAGGCAGATATTTCTCTCTCTGGAGCACAAGAATAATATATCTGCTGAAAACAAAACTCCTCATTGGCAACAGGAAGGGCATCTGGCCAGTAAATACACAGCTCAGACTCCACCCCGCAAGAGATTAGGGGGTCGTTAAAAGAAGAGGATGATGATTTTGGAGAGCTGTTGGAAAGGGAACCGGGGAGACCTGCCCCCCCTGCTTTGATTCCCATTCAGAGCGCCTTGGTCTCCAAGCGTCGGGGCCCCTGGGTGGTCTTTGGGGGTGGGGTTTTAGGGTCCGCCTTCCCCCAAAGTGTCCCTCCCTCCTTGCAGCTGAGGTCCCTGGAAGGGCTGGTGTGCAAAATGCTGAGAGGGCTGAGTGAGGCTCACGAGAAGACGGTGAGGGACGCCCTCCGAGCCCTTCCGAAGATCCTGAGCCAACACCAGCGGAGGCTTTACGTGGGGTCCCTGTGCGTCCTTGTCGCGAAGAAACTCCGGCCTCTCCTGGAGGATGTAAGGAAGGCTGGGGGGTGGATGGGGGGGGGGGTTGTGGGGAGGTGGAGGGAAATCCCTCTTTATCTCTGGGGAGAGCAGCTCTGGGGGCGCTTTAGGATTTAACAAATACAATCCTTGGTTGTATAAACAGAGGCATGGAATCAAAATCACACGAAGCGTTAGTACCGTTTGCAAAGCCTTAGTAACCTGGAACCCTGCCCCCAGGTTTGGTCCCCACATTACAAAAAAGATGTCGAGACTTTGGAAAAAGTGCGGAGAAGAGCAACTAAGATAATTAAACATAGGAAGAACAATTGCAGGAATTGGGTTTGGCTAGAGAAAAGAAGGAATTAAGGGGGAGATGATAGCACTCCTCCGATATTTGAGGGGCTGCTCCAAAGAGGAGGGGGTCATCTTATTTTCCTGTTGTCCTGTTCAAAATTTTTTTGAACCTACTCTGTGGGTGTGGCCTCCTTTGTGGGAGTGGCTTGCCGGCCATGTGTTCTCTCTCTCTCTCTCTCTCTCTCTCTCTCTCCTTCCTTTTGTCTCTCTGTCCCTTTTTCCTTTTTTTCTTTCATCTCTCTCTCACTTTTTCTTTCTTTTTTTCTTTATTTCTTTCCTCCTTTCTTTCTCTCTCTGTGTGAGTCTGTGTGTGTGTGTGTGTGTGTGTGTCTCACTTTTTCTTTCTTTCTTTTTTTCTTTCTTTCTTTCTTTCTTTCTTTCTTTCTTTCTTTCTTCCTTTCTTTCTCTCTCTGTGTGAGTCTCTGTGTGTGTGTGTATGGTGGGTTTCAAAATTTTTTGGAACCTCTCCTGTAGGTGTGGCCTGCTTTCCGGGTCCACTGGTGGAACCTCTTCTAACCGGTTCGGTAGATTTGACGAACCGGTTCTAGTACCGAATAGGTGCGAACTGGTTAGGAACCCACCTCTGGTCCTGTTGTTAAGCAAGAGAGTTTTGTTAAGTGATTTTTGTCCCGTTTTTACGATTTTTCTCGCCACAGTTGTTAAAGCGACTCGCTGCAGTTGTTAAATTAATAACACGGGGTTGTTACCAAAAAAATAAATAAATGTTGAGGCTTTGGAGAATTCGTACCGTTTGTAAAGCCTTATTAGTAAAGGCAACACCTGGGTTCCTGCATCCAGTTTTAGTCCCCACATTAAAAAAAAAATAAGATGTTGAGACTTTGGAAAAATGGGCAGAGAAGAGCAACTAAGAGGATTAAAGGCCTGGAGGCAAAAATATACAAAGAATAGTTGGAGGATTTGGGTTTGGCGAGTCTAGAGAAAAGATGGACAGGGGGCAGTGGTGAAATTCAATTTTTTTTGCTAGCGGTTCCATGGCTTGGTGGGCGTGGCAGGGGAAGGATTCTGCAAAATCCCCATCCCCTCCCCACTCTGGGAACAGCCAGAGGTGGCATTTGCCGGTTCTCCAAACTACTCAAAATTTCCGCTACCGGTTCTCCAGAACCGGTCAGAACCTGCTGGATTCTACCCCTGACTAGGGGGGGACATGACGTGGCACGACAAAACCGCGGTCCACTAAAGCGCGCCCGATTAAAGCGCGTACCTGACGTCATCAGCAGCGCGACAAATACGACCGCGGAGAAAAAAGGGCGCTTTAAAAAGCGCTTTTAAAGCAAGCGGATTCACGTAAAGGTAAGGGTTAGGTTTAGGTTTAGGGTTAGGGTTATGTTAAGGGTTAGGGTTAGGTTTAGCGTTAGGTTAAGGGTTAGGGTTAGGTTTAGGGTTAGGTTTGGGGGGGTTAGGGTAAGGTTTTCGCGTTAATTTTAACTTTACCGTTCACAGCGTGATGTTTTCGTCGTGCTGTGATGTCAGGTACGCGCTTTCGTCGAGCGCGCTTTAGTCTACCGCGGTTTTGTGGTGGAACCGGGACATGATAGCAATATTCCAGTATTTGAGGGGCTGCCCCAAAGGAGCGGGGTTCTGTACTAGTACACAGCTGCCCCTAAAAGACAAAAATCTTTACTTTTGGGAATAAATCTTTCTTCTTTCCTTACAGGTGTCTGGATCTCATTTTTTTAATTTATTCTCGTGCAACCCCCGAGTTGGAACCCCAAATTATTCCTCTGACAGTTTGTTGGCTTGTTTTCCTTTTAATGGATTCGTTCTTTTCATTATTCCTTCTTTCTTTTTATTTTATTAATATTGGGGTTGGTCCCAGAGTCGGGCCAGATGTTGGGGCTGGATTTTCACAGTCCCGTCTGACTTCTTCCCAAGGGCTTGGGAGAGACAGATGTGGATGTTTGGTTTTCATTTATTTTATCGTTTCGTTTTTTAAAAAAATTAGTCTCACCCCCCACACCCCACACCCCCAGTGCCCTTGGCTTCCTCCCGGAGGGCACACGAGAGACGGTGCCCCTCTGCCCGCCCAGCCTCCTTCTCCTTCTGTCCAGGAACGAGAGCTGGAGCGGTCTCTGGCTGTCCGCCTGTTCGGGGAGCTTCTGCCTTGGGTGAACATCCGGCACAAGGCTCAGATGCGGGACCGAATCCTGAGACACTTGGTACCCTTCATCCTCCACATGTATGACCCCAGCCAGAAAGTGGTGGAGGTAAGAGTTTCCTGGCTGGAGAAGTTTCCGGAGAGGCTGTTGCAAACTCGTTGGGCCTAAGACCCTAACCTTGCTCCCCAAGATCGTTGTGGTGGTGGGGAGGTGGCAAGAGGCCACTTGGGATGATGGGGGACACCTCCCTTGGATATCCCCCAGATGCGGTGCTGCCTTTAACCACACACCTGGGAGAGCTGAAGGCGACTGGCTTGCAAGGACATAGAAACACATCTGGGTCGCACATCTGGCCCGAGAACCCTGCCTGTCGGGCCTGCAGCCATCTTTTCTAGTGGATCTTTGGCCGGCCACACTTTCTATTATTCTACTATGCATTTTCTATGGTGGGAAAATGGGGGTTAGATGATAGGTAGCCATAACAACATTCTTTCTAGAAAGCCAAGGTCATCCTTTGTCTCTGCACCTGGCCGGAACTGGATGGGTGGAACTGCCAGCGTGGCAGTGGGAGATTGGACCATGGGATGGACTTGTGTGTGTGTGTGTGGCGAGGGGGGGGGGGCAAGATCTTGAACTTTCAACTGGGTGGGGAAAACCGGGAAGCTTTCAGATTTGGGTTTTCCCAGATGGGCTAACATGCCTCTCTTGATAAATTGGAGTATTTAAGCAATACTTTGCCTTGGACTCTGATTTAATTTTGGATGCTATTTGGAACCCAGACAATCCTCCCTTCCCCCTCTTTCTCCCTGGCACAGACCTACAAGTGGACTTTGGCACGATGCAGTAACTTCCTGGCCTGGAACCTGGGGTTGGAAATTTTGACCTTGCCCTTCTGTGACTGCCAAAAAGCCCTGGACAAGATCTCCAAGAGCCTGGTAGGTGGGGGATGGGCCCCTTCTCCGAGGAAGTCTCTCCCCCCCCCACCCACTCCACCCCTTTGACAAAATCCCCCTGGGATCCCCCAGCTGGTTTCAGTACCGTCCTGGAGTGGGCCGTAATTTGGTGGCCTTAGGAGTCCTCGAATGGCTGCGGGGATGAGATTGAGCCGGTCGCGCGACTGGGGAACGGTCGTAAAAACGAAATGGATAATGCTTTAATTCAAATCCAGCGTCTCCGCCCCTGGGTATTCCACACCTGGTAATCCTGCTCCAGTTTTGGTCCCCACATTACAAAAAGGACATTGAGAAAAGTATATAAAAAAAGAACAACTTAAGGTGATTAAAGGCCTGGGGCAGGGGTGAAATGATACCGGTTTGGGACGGTTCACAGAACCGGTAGTAAAAAAATACTTTAAAAAGTAAAGAAAAGAAAGAAAAGGAAGGAAAGAAAGAGAAGAAAGACAGGAGAAAGAAAGAAAGGAGAAAGAAAGAAAGAAAGAAAGAAAGAAAGAAAGGAGAAAGAAAAAGAAAGAAAGGGAGGGAGAGGGAAAAAGGAGAGGAAGGAAGGATTACAAACCTGGCACTAGAAGCAGCTTCAGAGGATAATCCAGGGCTGGAAGGTACCTGGAGGTCATCTAGTCCAACCCTGCTTCAGCAGGACATCGTTAAAGAGAGTTTCTGTCTTTTGATCCCCCCAGTTACATCACTATATAGCCACACCCACTCAGTCACATGACCCCCACCAAGCCACGCCCCACCAAGCCACGCCCATATAACCCTTAGGACAGTGTTTCTCAACCTTGTCAATTTGAAGATGTCTGGACTTCAACTCCCAGAATTCCCCAGCCAGCGAATGCTGGCTGGGGAATTCTGGGAGTTGAAGTCCAGACATCTTCAAGTTGACAAGGTTGAGAAACACTGCCTTAGGAAATTTTTTTTAGATTTCCCCACTTGCCTGGAGACTAAAACATGGGAAGAACATTTGAAGGACTGGGGGTGACATAATAGCACTATTTCAGTATTTGGGGAGGAGGGGGGGTCAACCTATTCTCCAAAGCACCAGAAGGAAGACAAGAAGATGGAATGGACGGAAACTAATCAAGGAGAGAAGCAACCTCGAATGAAGGAGGAATTTCCCAACAGTGAGGCCCATTCATCCGTGGAACAGCTTGCCACCAGAAATTGTAGTTGGAAGGCTTTTTTAAAGGAGAGATTGGACAGCCACGTGTCTGAGAATGCTACAGGGTCTCCTGCTTGGGCAGGGGGCTGGACTAGAAGACCTCCAAGGTCCCTTCCAGAATTGGTATCATCCGCTTTCTTTGCGTGGCCCCTTAAAGGCGCACGGCATCATTTCCTCCCCCCAAAGGACGGTTAATTAAATTAAATTAAATTAAATTAAATTAAAATACAGGCCTTCCGACCCTCTTCGCCGGGGGTCTGCCCCACTCCTGGCTGCCCCCTTGCAAATGCTTCCCTCCCCCTTCCCCCTGCTCTCCCCTTGCAAAGAGGCTCAGGGCAGCCCCCTCCCCTTTCTCTCTCCCCAGGTTCTGTGGTACCCGGACAAGATTGTGGTCTTCCTGTCTTGTACGGTGAATTTCCTGAAGAGCCCCAAAGCCCCCCTGCGCAGGGCGGCCGGGGTCTTTGCAGGTGAAGGGTGGGGGTGTCCACCTCTTGGGAAGGGGGCCCCTTCCTGCTTCCCCCTGGACAGCAATTCTGGCCCAGCCCGTCTCCACGGGACGCTGTGTCGAGGCCAACCACGCTGATCCCCCCCCCTTTCCGGTCCTTGACTTACCACCCTTCCTTTAGTGACCGTCCGAAGGGAGGGGGCAGCACTGAAAAAAGTGACAGGACCCGATTTTAACACTGCAGGCTCCCCAATACAGGTAGTCCTCGACTTATGGAAAACAATGGAGCCCAAACTTTATGTTGCTAAGTGAGTTTTGCCCATTTTATGACTTTTCTTGCCACTTATTTTACAGGTAGTCCTCGACTTACGACCACATTTTCCTCCTCCTCCTCCTCCTCCATCATCATCATCATCATCATCATCATCATCATCATCATCATCATCATCATCATCATCATCATCATCATCATCATCTCCTTTTAATGACCCCATAATCCCTTGAGGGGTGGATTCTGGGCAACTAAATGGAGCTGCTGAGTGTTTCCTGGCCGGATGCTTTTCGAGCCGCCATTGCGGAGTTCTATTCGGCTGATCGATTCTCTTTGTGCCCAGAGAGAGAGAAATATCCGCCTCTGTTTAGGATCGAACTCACAGCTCCTGATTGTGAGGCGAGAGCTCCACTCAACATATGACCACAACCGAGCCCCAAATTTATCTTGCTAAGTGAGTGTTGCCTCGTTTACGACCTTCCTTGCTACCGTTATTAGGGGAATCAGTGCAGTTGTTATGTTAGTCACACGGTTGTTGAGCGGATCCGGCCTCCCCGGTTGACTTTGCAGGTCGGACGGTCGCAAAAGGGGATCATGTGAGCTCGGGGCACGACGTCAACCGTCATAAATATGAGTCAGTTGCCTCTGAAGGTAGATCATGTGACCGTGGGGATGCTGCAATGGTCCTCGGTGTGAAAAACAGTCCTCAGTACATTTTTTCAGTGCCGTTGTAACTTTGAACGGTCACTAAATGAATTGTTGTAAACCGAGGATTGCCTGTGTTGATCCTGATGGTGATGAAAATTTGGATGCTTGGAAACTGGCAGGTACTCATGACGGTTGCATGGACCCCCCATTTGTAACCTTCCCAGCCGGCTTCCAACAAGCAAAGTCAAGTGGGGAAGCCAGACTCACTTAACAATGGCACGATTTACTTAGCGACGGTGGTGTTTCGTTTGTAGCAAATCAGGCCGTAAACTGGGGCTCTTTGCTGGGTAGCCTGCTGCGAGTGCGAAGCGGTTGCGAATTCAAATCCTGTGTGGTCAGAGTGTACAGGTAGTCCTTGATTTCCAACGGCTCATTTAGCAACGGTTCAAAGTTTCAACAGGACTGAAAAAAAGGACCGTTTTTCACACTTACGACCGCCCAGCCAACCCCATGGTCAGGTGATGAAAATTCAGACACTGGGCCACTGACTCGCATTTGTGACAGTCGCAGGGAGTCGCGTGATCCCCTTTTGCGACCTCCTGACAAGCAAAGTCAATGGGGGAGCCAGATTCACTTAACAACGGTGTTACTCACCTAACGACTGCAGTGATTCCCTTAGGAACGGTGGCAAGCAAGGTCGTAAAACGGGGCAAAACTCACTTAAGAACTGTCTCGCTTAGCAACAGGAATGTTGGCCTCAATTGTGGTCGTAAGTCGAGGACTACCTGTAGTCTGCTTGGGCAGATCCCAATCGATCCTGGGCAGATCCTGCCAGCCGACCCAGCCTGAAGCCGCCAGGAGGTTGGGGAGGCGGATGAATTAGATGGCCGGTTAAGACTCCGAGGCGGCACCAGATGTGAATTCTGCTCCTTCCCGTCCACACAGGATTCCTTGCCTTTTACATGGATGCTTGGCTGGCCATTCCCTGCCAGGAGGCCCTGATTGCCCTGCAGGAGGGTAAGCGAGGGTTGGGGGCACCGGTCATGTCGGGGGGGGGGGAGGGAGGGGGAGATACCAGGGATTTTATTATTCTTCTTTCTTCAATGTAATAAACAAACAAACAAACAAACGAATAAATAAATATCATCTATCTATCTATCATCTATCTATCTACATCTATCTATCTACATCTATCTATCTATCTAATCTCTGTCTGTCTATCTATCTATCTATTATCTATCTATCTATCTATCTATCTATCTATCTATCTATCTATCTATCATCTATCTATCTATCTATCTATCTATCATCTATCTATCTATCTATCATCTATCTATCTATCTATCTATCTATCTATCTATCTATCTATCTATCTATCTATCTATCTATCTATCTATCTCTATCTCTGTCCGTCCATCTGTCTATCTATGATCCACCCACCCACTCACCCATCCACCCATCCATCCATCTATCCATCCACCCATCCATCCATCTATCATCTCTCTCTCTCTCTGTCCGTCTGTATGTCTCTCTCTCTCTCTCTCTCTCTCTCTCTCTCTCCCTCCCTACCTACCTACCTACCTACCTACCTATCATCCATCCATCCATCCATCCATCCATCCATCACTAAAAGTGGATGTGTCCGTGTGTGTCAAGCATAACTTTGGAATGCCTCTAGCAATTTCAACCAAACTTGAGACACAGATGACTTACTCTCTTGAAGCAGGACGGCTGGGGAATTCTGGGAATGGAAGTCTTTCCTGTTTTCTTTTTTCTTCTAGGTCTTGATTGCCTGCTGACCGATCCGGAACCCTCCATCGCCGAGGTGGCCTCCATCTCCATCCTGCAGGTGAAGGAGGCCCGTCGGACGGCTTCGGCCTCGCTCATCCCCTCCGCCCTGGCCCGGATGTTTTGCTGCCTCCAGCAGCCCGGGGAGAAGGAGAAGCCGCAGTTTGAGGACAGCCCCTACCAGAGGAAGAGGAGCCAGGAGGCCTTCCTCAGCATCCCCCACTCCCTCCATTAAAGGAGCCAGCAGGCTGGCGGAGGAGGCTCCCAAAGACGGCCACCTCCCTTTGGGGGAACGCTGTAGTTGTGTTATCCTGGACGTTGCAACGTTTCCCACGTTGATTCATTGCAGTGTTTCGCATACAAGCCCCACACAATTATTCCAAAAACTCTAAGTAAACTAGCAAACGTTGCGTTTCGGGCTTCCCCGCGTGTCTTATAAGTCCGTTGGTTCTTTTCGGCAGGGAATTGTGTTCTCGGTCACGGTAAGCTGCCCAGAGTATACGGGTCTAGGTGTACGGGTAGTCCTCGACTTACAACAATTTGTTTAGTGACCAAAGTCATAATGGCACTGAAAAAAAGGGGCCTAGGGCTGTTTTTCACACTTATGACCATTGTCGTGTCACCGTGGCCATGTCATCAAACTTCAGATGCTCAACAACTTCCTCCCCGAATCCTTCGAATAGATTAGAATAGAATAGAATGGAACAACAGAACAGAATAGGAATAGGAATAGAACAGAACAGAAGAATGGAATGGAACAGAATAGAACAGAACAGAATAGAGAATAGAATGCAGAATAGAATAGAATAGATTAGAATAGAATGGAACAACAGAACAGAATAGGAATAGAACAGAACAGAAGAATGGAATGGAATGAAACAGAATAGAACAGAACAGAATAGAGAATAGAATGCAGAATAGAATAGAATAGATTAGAATAGAATGGAACAACAGAACAGAATAGGAATAGAACAGAAGAATGGAATGGAATGAAACAGAATAGAACAGAACAGAATAGAGAATAGAATGCAGAATAGAATAGAATAGATTAGAATAGAATGGAACAACAGAACAGAATAGGAATAGAACAGAACAGAAGAATGGAATGGAATGAAACAGAATAGAACAGAACAGAATAGAGAATAGAATGCAGAATAGAATAGAATAGATTAGAATAGAATGGAACAACAGAACAGAATAGGAATAGAACAGAACAGAAGAATGGAATGGAATGAAACAGAATAGAACAGAACAGAATAGAGAATAGAATGCAGAATAGAATAGAATAGATTAGAATAGAATGGAACAACAGAACAGAATAGGAATAGAACAGAAGAATGGAATGGAATGAAACAGAATAGAACAGAACAGAATAGAGAATAGAATGCAGAATAGAATAGAATAGATTAGAATAGAATGGAACAACAGAACAGAATAGGAATAGAACAGAACAGAAGAATGGAATGGAATGAAACAGAATAGAACAGAACAGAATAGAGAATAGAATGCAGAATAGAATAGAATAGATTAGAATAGAATGGAACAACAGAACAGAATAGGAATAGAACAGAACAGAAGAATGGAATGGAATGAAACAGAATAGAACAGAACAGAATAGAGAATAGAATGCAGAATAGAATAGATTAGAATAGAATGGAACAACAGAACAGAATAGGAATAGAACAGAACAGAAGAATGGAATGGAACAGAACAGAATAGAACAGAATAGAGAATAGAATGCCCGAATAGAATAGAATAGAATGGAACAGAACAGAATAATGCAGAATAGAACGCAGAATAGGGTATAGAACAGAACAGAGTAAGAAAGAATAGAACAGAACGCAACAGAATAATAAGAGTTGGAAGGGACCTTGGAGGTCTTCTAGTCCAACCCCCCTGCTCATATGTAGTGATAGGGAGGCAGTTTGCCCCGACCCATTCTGGGACAGCTTTTCCAATCCCACAGTCCAGGCCACAGTTGGGGATCTCTTGGTGGTCTCCCGTCCTAATCCAATCGGCTTCATCAAGAAGGCCCTTTTCAGCAATGCACTTATCAACACCTGGGTTTCCCACACGTGGGTTTCAAAGCGGAGCAGAACACCTGGGCAGGAATTCCTGGGAATGCCGTTTGGGAAAACCACTGGCCAAGGGGGTCTTCCAGAGAAGGGGAACTGGATGCAGCTGGCCAGCTGATGCTTCTCCCCACCCCCCCACTTATCATCTTCCCTGCCCCCCCCCCCCGCCTCTCCCTTTCCAGGTTTCTGCAATCTGCTGGCTCAGCTCTTGCCGAGTAGGGCAGTTCGGCTGAGCTCAGCTATTTCTGCTAAACCACCAGAAGCCCCCTCCCAGCCCCCCCCACCCCCGGCAGCTCCGGTTTCCTACATGTCAGTGAGTTAATTGGGGTTCTAGCGCTGGAGCGAGGCTGCATTCATTAAAAGGAGGAGTGGGCTGTTTCTTTGGGGCAAAGAGAAGAGTTTAAGGGCCCTAAACAGGGTCTTTTTCCCTGGGGGGTGGGTTTCTTTGCCCCTGCACATGGCAGGGGGGTTCAAAGACTGTGCTCGCTTTTGCAAAGGCTGACTTCCTTTATTTTATTAGTTTATTTAGTTTAGTTTATTTAGTTTAGAATAGAATTGAAATATAGAATATTAGATTAGAATATTAGAATAGAATAGATAGTAGAATATTAGAATAGAATAGAAATATAGAATAAAACAGAATATTATATTAGAATAGAATAGAATAGAATAGAATAGAACAATAGAATAAAACAGAATATTATATTAGAATAAATTGAAATATAGAATATTAGGTTAGAATATTAGAATAGAATAGAAATATAGAATAGATTAGAATAGAATATTAGAATATTAGAATAGAATAGAAATATAGAATAGATTAGAATAGAATATTAGAATATTAGAATAGAATAGAAATATAGAATAGATTAGAATAGAATATTAGAATAGTAGAATAGAATAAAATAATAGAAAAAATAGAATATTAGAATAGAATAGAATTCTTTATTGGCCAAGTGTGATTGGACACACAAGGATTTGGTCTTTGGTGCATATATGACAATTGTGTTAACAGAGCAGCCGTTGCTGCTGCTCCAGGGGGAAACTTCCCTCCCTCCTTTCTCCATCCAGAAAGCCACATGCAGCTCTGAGCCGCGACTGTGGAGCCTCCATATCCAGAGGCAGTCTACCAGGGAGAGGCCAGAGCGAGCACCCTCACGCTGGCTGGAGGGACGAGCAGGAAAGCAGGCGGGGCTTGAGCTAGGCCCCTCAATCCCCTCAAGGCAGGGCTGGGAGGCAAATGGGATCCATAGCCGAGCCTAGGCCTTGCGGGGCCGCGTCCCCTCTTGAGTTTCCCCCTTTCGCCGCAAGTGAGCCGTACGTGTTGGGTGGCAGCCGGCGCTCGCTGTCGCTCGACCTCTAGAGGACGTCGCGTCGCGCATAAAAGGGGCGCCGTCGCGCGGCGATGGCGTCAGAGGGGCGCCGGCGGCGGTTGGAGGCTCGGATGGAGCCCGAGCCCGAGCAGGAGCGGCTGAGGCGGCAGATCCGCTTGCTTCAAGGTGGGCCTCCGCTGGGGCCGATGGGAACTGTAGTCGGGCGGCGGGAGGAGAGTCCCGGGGGAAAGCCGGGTGGGGTGGCGGTGGGAGCAGGCCTCCCTCCCTTCCTCCCTCGGGCGGGGCTGGGGACCCTTCATGGGGGCGTCAGAGGGGCCCACTAGGGACCCGGCCCCAGCAGGCCCTGCCGAAGACCCCTGGGGGGAGGCGAATACAGAGGCCAGTGGGCGTTGAGGGCTGGACTGGATGGCCTCTGAAGTGCCCTTCGGCCATATCATACTGCTAAGGGAGGGGGGGGTCTCCAAACCTGTCAACTTTAAGACTGCTGGACTTCAACTCCCAGAATCCCCAGGGAGCAGAGCTGGGAGTTAAAGTGCACTCGAGAACTCTAGTACTGTCATTCAAAATGTTTGTAGCTTTTATACTGCATAGTTAAGAGGCAGGTTAGAAACCAGGAGACTGGGAGTTCTAGTCCCGCCTTAGCCATGAAAGCCGGCTTGGTAACTTTGGGCCAATCACCAGGAGACTGGGAGTTCTAGTCCCACTTTAGTCGTGAAAGCCGACTTGTTGACTCTGGGCCAATCACCAGGAGGCTGGGAGTTCTAGTCCCACCTTAGCTGTGAAAGCCGGCTTGGTGACTTTGGGCCAATCACCAGGAGCCTGGGAGTTCTAGTCCCACCTTAGCTGTGAAAGCCGGCTTGGTGACTTTGGGCCAATCACCAGGAGCCTGGGAGTTCTAGTCCCACCTTAGCCGTGAAAGCCGGCCTGGTGACTTTGGGCCAATCACCAGGAGACTGGGAGTTCTAGTCCCACCTTAGCCATGAAAGCCGACTTGTTGACTCTGGGCCAATCACCAGGAGCCTGGGAGTTCTAGTCCCACCTTAGCTGTGAAAGCCGGCTTGGTGACTTTGGGCCAATCACCAGGAGCCTGGGAGTTCTAGTCCCACCTTAGCTGTGAAAGCCGGCTTGGTGACTTTGGGCCAATCACCAGGAGCCTGGGAGTTCTAGTCCCGCCTTAGCCGTGAATGTTGGCTTGGTGACTCTGGGCCAATCACCAGGAGCCTGGGAGTTCTAGTCCCACCTTAGCCGTGAAAGCCGGCTTGGTAACTTTGGGCCAATCACCAGGAGACTGGGAGTTCTAATCCTACCTTAGGCATGACATCCCAGCTGGGGGTCTCATCTGGCAGGCTAGTCCCCTAGGCCTCACATTGGGGGTTGAAAGAGAGAGTGGCTGGCTCCAAGTCCCCCAGCTGGCTTTCATGCCTAAAATGGGACTAGAACTCCCAGTCTCCTGCTGAGTAGCCAAACTGGGAGTTCTAGTCCCACTTTAGGCATGAAAGCCAGCTGGGGGGACTCAGCCTCCCATCTCAAGGCCAGGCGACTAGCCTGCCGGTCCCTTCCTTTTGCAACCAAATGAATCAACAGAGAGACGCAGGGGGAAAGCTAGAGTTTAATAATATACATGTAGTCCAGGTGGGCATAAAACCATGTGGGCTGCTGCATTAGAGAGCCGAGGTGGCGCAGTGGTTAAATGCAGCACTGCAGGCTATTTCAGCTGACTGCAGTTCTGCAGTTCAGCTGTTCAAATCTCACCGGCTCAAGGTTGACTCAGCCTTCCATCCTTCCGTGGTGGGTAAAATGAGGACCCAGATTGTTGTTGGGGGCAATATGCTGACTCTGTAAACCGCTTAGAGAGGGCTGAAAGCCCTATGAAGCGGTATATAAGTCTAACTGCTATTGCTATTGCTGCTATTTTGCACCAACTGCAGCTCCCGGATGCTCTTCAAGGGGCGTGCATGATAGGGCTCCCTCTGATTTGCACCAGGTGCTTATGCGCTTAAAGACTATTTGAAGAATATCCTGCTCTTTTTCCTCAAGAGCAGGGCAATCTCTTGCCCAAGACTTTGATTGATTGATTTTGTGCCATTAAGTCCATTCCCAGCAACCACATAAATAGATTCCCTCCCCCACCACTAGAATCATTTGATGCTAACATGCTCCCTTCGGACCTCCCAACTGCACACCATTCACCACTAAACACCCCACCCCTCCCACCCCATATGGGGAAGGCTTGTGCTTTTATGCTAGCTTGGAAGGTAGCTAACAAGGTCTTTCAGCTCTCCCTTTCCAGGAGAGGTTGCTTTCTCCTTCCTTTTATCCAGTCCCATCCTCGTTAGCAAATGCCACTCATTAGCTTCTCCGGCAGATCAGATAAGAGGCCAGCCGTTATCTAAGTAAGCCAAAATCAAGGAGAGTTCTGAGTAAATGCATAGGCGGATGACACAGCTGCACAGGGTGGCCTTCTTCACGCACAGCCACAAAGAATCTTCCAGCTGTTCCTGGCGTTTTTCCTTTAGGGTATCTCCCACGTTTTGGTTGTCTGCAGGAACAACTGCAGGAAAAGTTTTAGACCTGTGTTAGACCTGTGTTAGACCTGTGTTTCTCAACCTTGGCCACTTGAAGATGTCCGGACTTCAACTCCCAGAATTCCCCAGCCAGCGAATGCTGGCTGGGGAATTCTGGGAGTTGAAGTCCGGACATCTTCAAGTGGCCAAGGTTGAGAAACACTGTTTTAGACTTTCAGCTTCTGGCTGTAGGTAGTTCTTGATTTGCAATCTTAGGGAGCGAACCATGATGGATAATCTTCGACTTACAACCGTTTGTTTAGGGACTGCTCAGAGTTGCAACGGCAATGAAAAAAAAGTGACTTGTGACTCTTTTTCATGACTGGAGCTGTGGTGGCGCAGTGGTTAGAGTGCAGGACTGCAGGCTAATCCTGCTGACTGCCAGCTGCCAGCAGTTCAATAGTTCCATCCAGACTGGTTCAAGGTTGACTCAGCCTTCCGTCCTTCCGAGGTGGGTAAAATGAGGACCCAGATTGTTGTGGGCAAGAAGCTGGCTCTGTAAACTGCTTAGAGAGGGCTGGAAAGCACTGGGAAGCGGTAGAGAAGTCTATTGCAAGGAGGGAAGGAAGGAAGGAAGGATGGAAGGACCGTGATGGCATAGTGGTTAGAATGCAGTATTTATTTATTTATTATTTATTTATTAGACTTATATACCGCTTCATAGGGCTTTCAGCCCTCTCTCAGCGGTTTACAAATGTTTTAGCAAATTGAGTCAGCAACTAGCCCCCACAGTCCGGGTTCTCATTTCACCCACCTCGGAAGGATGGAAGGCTGAGTCAACCTTGAGCCGGTGAGATTTGAACCGCTGAACTGCAGATCACAGTCAGCTAAAGTGGCCTGCAGTACTGCACCCCTAACCACTGCGCCACCTCGGTATTGCAGGCTAACTGCCCATGAGCTGTGGTGGCACAGTAGTTAGAGTGCAGGACTGCAAGCTCCTTCTGCTGCCTGCCGGCTGCCTGCAATTTGGCAGTTTGAATCTCACCAGGCTGATGGTCAACTCAGCCTTCCGTCCTTCCGAGGTGGGTCAAATGAGGACCCAGATGGTTGGGGGCAAGAGGCTCACTCTGTAAACCACTTAGAGCTGTAAAAGCTCTATGAAGCAGGATATAAGTCTAAGGACTATTGTTAAGTTGGGAAGGAGGGAGGGAGGAAGGGAGGGCCATGGTGATGTAGAGGTGAGAATGCAGTATTGCAGGCTGACTCTGCCCACTGCCAGTAGTTCAAATCTCACCAGGCTCAAAGTTGACTCAGCCTTCCATCCTTCCAAGGTGGGTAAAATGTGGAGCCAGATTGTTGGGGGCAAGAGGCTGACTCTGTAAACCGCTTAAAGACGGCTGCAAAGCACTGGGAAGCGGTATATAAGTCTGAGTGCTGTTGTTGTCCCAATGGTCATGTAATCCAAATTCAGACTCTTGGAAGCTGACTTGTATTTATGACGGTCGCAGTGTCCTGGGGTCATGTGATCCCCTTTTGCAGTTTTCTGACCAGCAAACTCAATGTGGAAGCCAGATTCACCGTACAACTTAACTAACGACAACTGCCGCAATTCACTTAACTCTGGAAAGCACGGCCGTAACATGTTTCCGATCACATAAACATGTCTACACCCGTAAAACGTTACAGGGTCTCCTGCTTAAGCAGGGTGTGTGTGTGGCTGGGCTAGAAGACCTCTGAGGTCCCTTCCAACTCTCTTTCTCTCTTACTCAGGTCTCATCAATGACCATAAAAACGCCCATGGGAATGCGCCGGTACCGCCACCGCCTGCTTCGCTCTCCAGGTGGAGGAACCCAAAGCTTCCTGCCTTTCACAGCCAAGCGGCCTTCGGTGCAGGATACGGCCAGCAACCCTCCCGAGATTACCCGTCCGGCCAGCCCAACGCCACTACCTGGAGGAAGAAATACTCTCTGGTCAACACCCCGCCTAGACCAGCCTTGTCTTCGGCCAGCAGCGTTTCTCCGGGGACTTCCTGGGCGACCGAGAGCCGTGCCGGAAGGGAGGCTCCCGAGCCACAACTGATGCTTTCGGAGGCGAAGGCTGTCTCCGGCACAAAGGCAAATGTCGGGCTGCCAGCTGGCTCCGTGGCGGGTGATGCCATCGGCTCCGGGTTCCCGCCGGGCAATCCAGGATCGAGAAAGTCACCGTTGTCTTCTAGGGGAAGCCCGTCGGCGGGTCCTTGGCCTGTCAACGCGGACTCGAGACACCACAAAGAGACGTGCGCTTCCACTTTGTCCCACGTACCCCGTTGCAAAAGTCTGGCTACGGGTGGAAATAACCGACCGGCGGCTGCTCAGAAGAAGCCCGTCGGGGGGAGTGACTTGACCCCCCGTTTAGGCAGGACTATCAGCGAGAGCGCCATTACGTTGAAATCTGAGCCGCGGCGGTGTCTGGCTTCGCCTGAACAGGGAACAGGGTCTCTCCCAACCTGGAAGAAGCCACTCCCCCAGATTTCACACCTGTCTGGTTCACACCGCCACCCCTCCCCGGCAGGGACAGCCAAGCTCCTCCCCACCAGGAGCGTGGGTCCGTCTGCCGGCTGCGCCCATTCGGGAGAGGAGGCGTCTTCCAGCGCTGGGACGAGCCTTCCCCCAAACAAGTCCGCCGGTTTTTCGCTCCAGAAGTCGTCTTCCTTGCTGGCCCCCAGCAAGTCTTCCCGCTTTAAGAGAGCCAACTACACCTGGGTGGCAAATCCCAGCAAATCCCCCCGAAGCGCGAAGCGGTGGGCCGTTTCCAGGACCCCTGAAAGCACCCCCAAGTTTGGCGCCTGCACGGCAACGACCTCCCCCAAGTTACAGTCCAGGGGAGCGCATCTCGAGCTGGGGGCCAAACCAAAGAGACCCAGCCCGCATTCGAAGCTGGCGGTCTCCTCCAGCCGGTACAGGTGGAAAGCGGCGAGTGCGAAGTCCGCTCCTTCCACCTCGGCGTCGGTCTTCACTTGGAAGCGCAAAGAAGGGGTTGGACCCGGGGAGGCCCCCTGTGTGAGCGCCAGCACCTCCCTCCAGGCGCTGAGGCGGGTCCCTCTTGGACATGGCAGCCCGCGAGGTTTCTTTGGAACTAGCGTTTTTTTTAATTACCGACTGAGGAGTTGGCCCAAAACCCCAAAGAGGAAAGGAGGCGCCAGGTAGGTTCTGATCCGGCTAGGAGGGTCTCTGTCCAATTGAGTTTTTTTCTTTTCACTTCTATTGCTCATCCTGGTTGTGAAAGTGGGAGTGGAGTAGAGACTGGAGTGGAGTGGAGTGGAATAGAATAGAGGAATGAAGAAGAGAACAGATAGCATAGCATACCATGAAAGAATAAAGAAGGGAATAGAAAAATGAAAAAGAATGGATAGAATGGAACGGAACAGAACAGAATGCAGAATAGAATGGAATAGAATGCAGAATAATAGAATAGAATAGAGCAGTGATGGCTAACATTTTTGTTTTTGGGTGCCAAAAATGCATCCCCATATGTGCATAACCACCCCCATGCGCTGAACAGCTCGCCTCTAAGCTGAGCATGGTATTTCCTGCAGGGGGCTGGGAGAAGCTGTTTTCGCCCTCCCCAGGTTCCAGGAAAGCCACCCGGAGCCTGGGGAGGGCGAAAATGGCCTTCCCGGGCCATCCGGAAGTCCAAAAATCAGTTAGCCGGCATGCACTTGTGCGCTGGAGCTGACAGCTCATGTGCTGGCAGATATGGCTCCGCGTGCCACAGGTTCGCCATCACAGGAATAGCGGAATGAAGAAGAGAATAGAAGGGATAGGATAGGATAATGAAGAATAGAAAGGATGGGATGGGATAGAATAGAATGGAATGAATGATGAGAATAGAGAAGAGAATAGGAAAGAATAGAATAGAATTTAGAATAGAACAGAACAGAGTAGAATATAGAATAGAATAGGAAAGAATAGAATAGAATAGGAAATAATAGAATTAGAATAGAATAGAATTTAAGAAAGAATAGAATTTAAGAAAGAATAGAATAGAATTAGACTAGAATAGAATTTAGAATGGAATAGAATAGGAAAGAATAGAATAGAATAGGAAAGTATAGAATATAACAGAGTAGAATAGAATTTAGAATAGAATAGGAAAGAATAGAATAGAATAGAATTTAAAGTAGAATAGAATTTAGAGTAGAATAGAAAATAGAATAGAATAGGAAAGAATAGAATTAGAATAGAATAGAATTTACAATAGACTTGACAATAGAATTTATAATGCAACACAATACAATTCTGAATTGGCCAATTGAACCCACAAGGAATTTGTCTCTGGTGCCTTGGTTCACAGTGTAGATATAAACAGCAAGTAATGCCTGCAATTTGGCAGTTTGAATCTCACCAGGCTCAAGGTGGTGTCAGCCTCCCATCCTTCCGAGGTGGGTCAAATGAGGACCCAGATTGTTGGGGGCAAGAGTGACTCTGTAAACCGCTTAGAGGGGGCTGGAAAGCACTGGGAAGCGGTATATAAGTCTGAGTGCTAGTGCTAAGTTGGGAGGGAGGGAGGAAGGAAGGAAGGAAGGGAGGGCCGTGTTTGTGTAGTGGTTAGAGTGCAGTACTGCAGGCTACTTCTGTTGACTGCCAGCTGACTGAGGACCCAGATTGTTGGGGGCCAGAGGCTGACTCTGTAAACCACTTTGAAAAGGCCGTAAAACACTGTGAAGTGGTATATAAGTCTAAGGGCTATTGCTATCTTCCAATCCTTGCAGGGCTGCCCTAGAGAAGAGGGGGGTGGGGTGGGTTTATTTCCCAAAGCATCTGAAGTGGTGGGGAGGACAAGAAGCAATGGGTGGAAGCTGCCCAGAGGGAGACCCAACCTGGAAATTAGGAGGACTTTCCTGTCGGTGTGAAGGATGATGAAGCAAGGAGAAAGAGTTGTGGGCCTTCCATCCATCACTGGCTGGGTGGTATAAAGACCCTTGCCTTGGCCAGGGGGTTGGGCTAGAAGACCTCCAAGGTCCTTTCCAGCTCTAGGAGCCTATGAAGAACAACTGTAGTGGTGTACGATGTGCTGTTTTGGGGGTTTATGTGTGCAAGACCTTTCCATGTGGTGCCCTTTCCTCATGGGGCCCTTTCCGTGTGCTGCCTTTGCAGATGCGCCTGTTTGTCTCCAAGGCTTCTGACCCGCGCTCTGCTTCTCCTTGCAGCTCTCCCACCCTGCTCCTGAAAAGCCGCTACTGCCTCCGGAAGCGCCACGCCACGAGGGGAAGGTCCTCCCCCACCGCCCGCAAAACCAGCCCTAAGGGCCTCGTGCAGATCAGCAAGCACCGCTTGCGCCGGCTGCCGGCCTCTCGCGCTCCTGGTTCGCCCAAAGAAGGTAAGAGATGCTTTGAATTGGGAGATGCCGGGTGGGTGGCGGGAGCGAGTTTGGCCTGCCTGACGCCCTCAACGCTGGATGGGTGGCCAAGCCAAGAGGCCTGCAATTGTGATTTTCTCTCGGGTGGATCCGACCGCTGATTGTTCGAGAGGGTCTCTAGCCAAACAAGCAGGACCCCTGGGGGACTTTTCTCTCATCACCTGGAGGGCTGCGGGTGACGTCCTAGGAAAAGCCGGGGGTCCCGGAGGTTGCAGTGTCCCATTTGTGGTGTTTTAAGGGTGGGGATAGAGGTGGGCTGCCTCCCACTTCTGCAAAACCTTGTGATCTGTATTCAGGGTGGATTTGATTTAAATCAACTCGATTTAAATCACAATTTGAATCACGATTTAAATCACTAATCCCGTGTTTCCCCGAAAATAAGACAGGGTCTTATTTTCTTTTGACCCCCCCAAATATGACCTTGGCTTTATTATTGGGGGGGGATTATTGTTTGGGGGCCCTCCCTTCCCTGCGCTGAAGAGTCTGGCGCAGGGAAGGGAGGACGCGGGCACAGCCTCAGGGACGAACAGCTGTGTTGCGCTGTTGCAGCAGTGCAACACAGCAGCCATGAGGTGACCACGCTCACGAGCAGCCGCCTGGCAATCCCCCTCTCCATCCGGGCAGAGCGCCACTTACCTAGCAGTATTCTGAAGGTGCCAAGCCGCAGGAGCCGGGGCAGGGGGGGAATGGGCTTATGCAGCTTGGTGCCTTCAGAATACCGCTAGGTGGGTCAGTGGCCCTCTGCTTGGCAGGAAGGGGTGGGGTTGTCCAAGGGGCTTATTTTGGGGGGACAGTTTAGAGCCGAGGTGGCGCAGTGGTTAGGGTGCAGTACTGCAGGCCACTTCAGCTGACTGTTATCTGCAGTTCAGCGGTTCTAATCTCACCGGCTCAGGGTTGACTCAGCCTTCCATCCTTCCGAGGTGGGTGAAATGAGGAGCCAGACTGTGGGGGGCGATATGCTGACTCTGTAAACCGCTTAGAGAGGGCTGAAAGCCCTATGAAGCGGTAGATAAGTCTAACTGCTATTGCTACTATTGCTATATTTTTCCCCACTGCAAAAATCTGGCATGGCCTTATTTTCCAGAATGGGAGGAGGGAATGGTCACACGTGGGTTTTATCACAGCCTGATTGGTCCAAGGCTGAGAGGAAATCTATAAATACCGGTGCCTGTCCATTGCTAGCCCAGATTCTCTCTCAGCCTGGTCCAAGCTGTAGAGTAGTTGGATAGGTTCTGTTTGTTTTCTCCTTTTGGGTGAGTTCTATTCAATCTGATTCCTATTTGGCTAATTGGGCACTTTAAATTTAAATTCTAAATTGATCTGCTGCGGCCCCAAGGGACAGATCTCTGCCTCGGGCGGCTGGGGGAGAGCCCAGTGGGGCACTAGTCTCCCCCCCGCAGGCCAGGAACCTTTGCCCGTCCCCGGGTGCGGGGGTGCGGTTCCATTCAAACTGCTTCGTTCAAACTACTTGAAGGGGCTGTTTTTTTGCAGCATTCAAACTGCTTCGTTCAAACTACTTGAAGAGGCTGTTTTTTTGCAGCATTCAACTGCTTCGTTCAAACTACTTGAAGAGGCTGTGTTTTTGCAGCAGGAAAGTGAAAGAGAAACTTAAGCCTCGAGGCTCCAGCGTGCAGATCGCTCCGGAGGCTGCAGGCTTCCTTTGTTTGTGTTGCCGGGGAGACAGAGCAGGGGGGGGAGAGCGGCTCTCCCTGCTCAATTTAAAGTGAAGCCGGCTAGAAAAGGCCTGGCTGGGCTGCTGGTGATTATTTCCAGCCCTTTTCTCCCGCGCACGGAGTTCCGGTGGCCATTTTGGAGGCTGCCACGTGCTTGAGGCCTTGCCTTTATTGACGGGCCTAGTGCGGCCTAGTGAGAGGCCTTGAGCCTAGGTCTCCCCACAGGCTTCAGGCCCTGGTCTCAGGTGGGACTTTGGAGGCCGATTCCTGCTCCTTTCGTCAGACACGTGAGTGGGGCATGGACGAGGGAGCGGAGATTCCCCAGGGGCAAGGGGCAGGCCCTACTGGGAGTGAGGAGGCCTTGGATCAGGAGGTGGGGAGGGGGGCTCCCCCTCAGAGATCCCTTTCTTCAAGGCGCCCCTCCAGTTCTGTCTCTAGGGATGAGGCAGCTCGCCATAGGGCGCTGGAAAGGACCTTTGCCAGGGCAGAAAGGCAGGCCCAGTCCTCCAAGCCTTTATCTAGGGACAGATCCAGGTCCCCTGTTAGGCCCATTTCAGAAAGGTCTCTACTTAGAGGTTTTAGCCCGGCTTCTTCATGCAGCTCCCCTGGTAGGTCGCAGGCCTTCTCCAGGAGGGGGCGTTCTCCATCCCCCATAGATGATCCTCTGGAGGGCACGTCCAGAGGCCCCTGTTCCCCCCAAAGGTTGGCCCCTCAGGGTCCTGCTTCTACTTTTGGGGATGTGGAGGATCGGGATAATCTCCCTGAAGGGATTAAGAGGCTTATTTCGGCAGCCATCACTCGGGGCATTACCCAGCGGGACAAAGGCTCCCTTTACTCTAGGCATGGGGGGCTGAACAGGGCTCAGTTTCGGGCTTCCTCCCCTTCCATGATCAGTGAGGCTTCCTTCCTGGGTGGGGGGGAGTTACCCCAGGAGATGGGATTCTCAGATGATGAGAATACCACTGTTTCGGAGGAGCCTTCTTCTAAGGTCCTATTTATGCCCGCCTTGTTTAAAGTTCTCTTGGATAAGGCGAGGCACACCACCAAGGTTGGAACTGGGGATCCCTCTGTGCCCCCCCCAAGGGATCCCGACATGGTCATGTTCTCTGCCACGGCCACCAACAAGGAAGAGATCCCTGCCCCTCCCTTGTTCCTAGAGGTTCTGACCGACCAGTGGGCTAAACCTTCCACTTTCTCTTCTCCAGGTAGTACCGACCGTCGGCATTATAACATGGAGCAAACCTTTGCTCAGGCCATTCAGCTCCCGACGGTTGACACCCCTGTGGCCGCATTGGTGTCCTCCTCCCCGGTGGTGTCGGGCGATGCGGCAGATAAGATGAAGCCGGAGGATAAGCGCGCAGAGCTTACGTTGCGGAAGAACTTCAACGCCACAGCGTGGGCCATTAAGGCGGCGGCCTCGGCTTCCTACTTTAATCGTGCCACGGTCATGTGGCTCAAGAAGCTGCAGGCACGCATTCCCATACAGGAGGACCGGATCCATCAGGATCTGGTCAAGATTCTGGCGGCGTGTCAGTTTTCAGCTGACGCGACCTTGGACACGGTCAAGTTTGCTTCTAGCGCCCTGGCCACCTCGGTCACCTCCCGTAGGCTCCTGTGGTTGCGCCATTGGCAAATGGACAACAAAGCGAAATGGGATTTGGCGGCTGCCCCCTTCAAGGGGTCCGATCTCTTCGGGGAGGCTCTTACTCGCATCCTCGTGGAGGATAAGGACAAGAAGAAGGTCCTACCCTCCACGGCTAAGAAGGCCGAGAACAAGTCTCGTCCCTTCCGTAGGCAACGATATAGGGCCCCTAACTTCGGCTATAACCAGCGCTTCTCTTCTTTCTCCTCTGACAGGCATTTCTTGGGGCAGCCCTTCCAGGACAGGAGCCGTTTCCAGGGCCAGGCTCGGCGGCCCTTTCGGGGGGGAGGCGGCCGTCCCTTCCGCAGGGGGAAGTGACTCGAACCCGAGTCATCCCATCGGCGGCCGCCTCGCTCTTTATGCGGACCGGTGGGACGACATCACGTCGGACGCCTGGGTTCGAGCCACGGTTCGTTACGGGCTCAGGTTAGAATTTCTCTCCACTCCTCCAAATCTCTTCGGTCGTTCCCTCCATCTCGGAGTCGAGAGCGCCGCCGCCTGATGAGTCAGGCGATCGCCCACCTCCTCGAAATCCATGCGGTGGAGGCGGTTCCCGCAGGGGAACGGGGCCGGGGCCACTACTCAAATCTCTTCGTGGTCCCGAAGAGCACGGGGGGTTGGAGAGCAATTCTAGACCTCAAGCGCCTGAACAGGTTTCTGGTCTACAGGCGGTTCAAAATGTCATCGCTCAAGTCCATCCTTCAGGGCATCAGGAAAGGCGATTTCCTGGCCTCCGTGGATCTCACGGAGGCCTATCTTCATATTCCCATCCTGCCCGTTCATCGCCGGTTCTTGAGGTTCTCCCACGGGCCCCACCATTACCAGTACAGGGCTCTTCCCTTCGGCCTGGCCTCGGCCCCGAGGACCTTCACAAAGGTCCTGGCGGCTCTGGCGGCCCATCTGAGATCGGTCCCGGTCCGCCTCCAATGTTATTTAGACGATGTCTTGCTTCAGGCGGGCTCCCTGTCTCAGGCCGTTTCAGATCTTCAGATTACCATTCGAAGCCTCCAGGCCCTGGGGTTCTCGGTAAACTTCGAAAAGAGCCATCTCACTCCCTCCACTCGCATTCTGCATCTGGGGACAGTCATAGATTCCAAGTTGGGGGAGGTGCGTCTGTCTCAGGAGAGGCGGGTCAGCCTTCGTCGGCTGGCAGAGAGCGTTCGCACAAAGCGCTCCGTTTCCATCCTCTCTCTGTCGCAGTTATTGGGCAAGATGGTCTCTTGCATAGGGATTGTCCCGTGGGCCAGACTCCATCTTCGGCCCCTTCAATGGGAGCTTATCCCCTATCAGAGGGGACGAATGAGCAATTCCCTTCGGACTCTCCGCATCTCGACGGGGGTTCGTGCATCCCTGGTGTGGTGGCTCTCCCCGGCCATCCAGCGGGGGTGTCTGTTCTGGGAGCCGAACAGGGTGACCGTCACCACGGACGCGAGTCTGTTCGGGTGGGGGGCCCTGGTGGGCTCTCGGATGGCTCAGGGCAGATGGACGGCCTCGGACCTCCGTCACAACATCAATTGGCTGGAACTGAAGGCCGCGCGTCTGGCTCTGAGTCACTTTCGCTCCTCGGTGGAAGGGAGCCACGTTCTCCTCCTGACGGACAATGTGGCCACCAAGGCGCACATCAATCGTCAGGGCGGGACCCACTCGAGAGCCCTCTGGCTGGAGGCTCTGCGATTGGGGTCGTGGGCGGAGAAACACTTACAGTCCCTGGTGGCGGAGCACATCTCGGGACTCTCCAACGTCCAGGCGGACTGGCTCAGTCGAGCAACTCTGGACAACGGCGAGTGGCAACTCCACCCGTCGCTGTTCCGGGAGATCTGTCGTCGGTTCGGGTCCCCCCGGGTGGACCTGTTTGCGTCTCCCGAGAACACACAACTCCCGCGTTTCTTCACCCGTTTCCAATCCAGCTCGGCAGAGGGCACGGATGCCCTCAGGAGCCGGTGGCCCCCGGGCCTTCTCTATGCCTTTCCCCCCATTCCACTCATCCCGGGGACCGTCAGGAAGGTGGTGACGGAAAGGGCCCTGGTCATTCTGGTGGCCCCGTTTTGGCCCAGGAGACCCTGGTTTGCGGACCTGGTTCAGCTGTCAGTGACTTCCCCGTGGAGGATTCCGCAGGGGGAGGTGGTCTTACGGCAGGGGGCCCTGATTCACCCAGAGCCTCAGTGGCTTCAGCTGACCGTTTGGCTCTTGAACGGCGGCTTCTAAGGGGGGCTCATCTGTCTTCCGGGGTCATTCGCACCATCGAGGCGGCCCGTCGTCCCTCAACGACCCGCATTTATAACTCCACCTGGGCAGCGTTCGTCCGCTGGTGCTCCCCCAAGGGCATCTCTCCCGTCAGAGCCACCATCCCCAACGTCTTGGATTTCCTTCAGAAGGGCCTGGAGGACGGGCTCTCGCAAAACACCTTGCGTCGCCAAGTGGCGGCTCTGTCCTCGGTCTTGGGGGGGGCGGGATCTTCTTCTCTTTCCCAGTCTCCTCTGGTCAAGCTGTTCCTCAAGGGGGCGGCAAATCTCAGGCCTCCCCCCGTTCATAGATTCCCCACGTGGGATCTTCCGCTTGTCCTCAAGGCATTAACAGGAGCCCCGTTTGAACCTCTCCGCTCGGTGCACTTGCGCTTCTTATCACTGAAGGTGGTCTTCCTGGTGGCCATCACTTCCGCCCGGCGTATATCCGAGCTGGGCGCCCTGTCTTGTAAGGACGACCTCTGTCATTTTCACCAGGACAGAGTGGTCCTTCGCCTTGACCCGGCATTCGTCCCCAAGGTGAATACCCCCTTTCACAGGGCTCAGGAGATCGTCCTGCCTGACTTCTGCCCGAGTCCGTCCACTGACAGGGAGCGTCTTTGGCATCGTCTGGATGTCCGCCGTGCCTTGCGGATCTACCTCCGGCGGACCAAGGATTTCCGCAAGTCGGAGGCCTTGTTTGTCTCCTTCCTACCTGGAGCTCTGGGTTCGAGGGTGTCCTCGGCTACCATCGGCCGTTGGCTGCGTCAGGCCATCTCGGAGGCCTACGTGGCCTCAGGGCGGCCGGTTCCGTCAGGCGTCACGGCGCACTCTACAAGGAGCGCGGCAACCTCGGCAGCGTGGGCCACGAGGGCCCCGTTTGAAGACATCTGCCGGGCGGCTACCTGGGCCTCTCCAACCTCGTTCATCCGGCATTATCGTCTGGATGCTTTCGCGTCAGCGGACGCGTCTTTCGGTCGTAGGGTCCTACAGGGGGTGGCAGCTGAGGCTCCCCTTGGTTCCTAGAGTTCCTGTTCTCCCTCCCTGGGACTTTAGCTTGGGTATGTCCCACGTGTGACCATTCCCTCCTCCCATTCTGGAAAAAGGACGTTGGTCTTACCTGAACGTCTATTTTCTGATGGGAGGAGGGAATGGTCACAACCCGCCCTGAGTTCTGTCTGTTGGGGCCAAGGGGAGGGCCCGGGGGGTGTTTCCCGGGGTTTGTTGTGTTGTTTCTTGTTTTCAGTTGTACCGTTCATGTTCGAGAATCTGGGCTAGCAATGGACAGGCACCGGTATTTATAGATTTCCTCTCAGCCTTGGACCAATCAGGCTGTGATAAAACCCACGTGTGACCATTCCCTCCTCCCATCAGAAAATAGACGTTCAGGTAAGACCAACGTCCTTTTTCAGGAGATGTCATATTTTCAGGGAAACACGGCAAAAAAGGCCTGATTTAAATCAACTCGATTTAAATCATAATTTTAAAATAGCAACTCTCATCTCTGCTGTGAAGTTGTGTGAATGCACCCATGCGGCGCATGTGATCTCAGCTTTTGCAGAGCTGGGAGGCGTCGAAGGAGTTTACCGGAAAGGTAAATGTTGCAGAATACACAGCCTCCTCTTGCTTCATAACTAAGCTCCGTTTCACGCTGAATAAACGTAAGTTAAGAATGCATCTTAGGTAGAAAACTCTCTTTAGACAGATTTTTACTCCACAAGCATTTGATTAAAATAAATCTGATAAAATTTTTTAAAAAAATCAAATTTAAATAAAAATCCCGATTTAAATAAAAAATATCTGATTTTAAAAAAAGGTAGATTTTTATCCCCCCTGTCCGTATTCAGGATCGAGCTGTTGAAAGTTACCTGATTTTCAGAGATTTTAGCCGTGGAAATTTGGGGGTGGTGGCCAATGACTAACTGGGGGTGCGGGGGGCTTCTACGACCTGCTGTGGCTTATGGTTTGCTTAGGATCTGAACTTGGGACATGCCTCTTGGGCTCTCAGTTGCCCCGGCTTTCTTTGCCTGTGCCTTGAAGAGGAAGAGGATGGGAGGAAGAAGGCCCTTGAGTTAGTTGGAACAGGTGTAAAATAAAAAAAATTAAAAAACGCATCTCTCCGCTGAGCCTTTCGGCAGAAGAGCCCAGCTCGGCATCTTTCTGGCATTTTTGTGGTTTTTGAAATGTTGACAATTTCAGAAAGGTATTTGAAGATCTGGAGGGGCCGGGGGGAGGGGGGGGGCTTCAAAGACAGATGTGCTTTACAGTTGTTGTGTTGGCTCTTTATTTAGTTTACTCCCCGCCGGCTGACTCCGACTTCCTCATAAACAGAACTGCGGGGCCAAACAAGTCTTTTATAAAAACCTTTAAAAGGGAGGAACAAAACGGCTGATTGCAGATTATTCAGCCTCCCCAACGCACAGCCCTCGCTCAGAGCGTTGTGTTTCTGCCTTTCGTGTTTGCCCCTCCTTTTTGCAACTTGTGTTTTGTGCTGTTCTTGCGGGGGACGGGGGAGAAACCACTTTATGTACGTGACCTACATTTATTAGGCGCGACTCGTAGGGTGCAAGTTCGTGTTTGGCCGGATGTTTTGGTAGGTTTTGTTGTTGTGGTGCCTTGTGGCTAAGACAGGATTTCGTAATAGATTGTGGACATACGATTGGAGAAGTCAAGCTTTCAGTCCAGATTACATCGGGTGTTCTTGATTTACAACCGTTTGTTCAGTGACCATTTGGAGTTAGGACGGCGCTGAAAAAAAGTGACTTGTTTCCGGTTTTCACTTGACCGCCGGTGGCGGCATCCCCTCGGTCCTGTGATCAAAATTCAGAGGCTTGGCAACTGGCATGTACTTATGACAGTTGCAGCATCTCGGAGTGTCAGGATAATAATGATATTTTAATAGCTGACCAGCTGCTGTAATGATAGTAATGAGTCAGCAGAGTTATTTGACTCTTTACCACTTTGAGAGGCTGTTTTAGAAGAGAGGCCCTGTGTGTGCTTCCGTGCTGTAGTTGATGATTGTTTGCCTGACTTTGCCTAGTATGTGTATGTATATATTCCTTGTACTTAAACCACTATTTGAAAGACAAACCTGTTTACCGTATTTTGCTCCTGAGTTGTCTCAAAATAGTCACACAGTGCGCACTTTGACACGGAGTCATGTGATCCCCCCTTTACGACCTTCTGATGAGCAAAGTCAAAGGGGAAGCCACATTCACTTAGCAACCGTATTACTGACTTAACAACTGGGATGATTCACTTAGCAACTGTGGCAAGTAATCTTGTAAAATGGAGCAGAACTCACTTTAAAAATGTTGGGGGCTTAATTGTGGTCGTAAGTCGAGTTCAGCCTGTAATCGAGAGGGTTGTAAAAAAGGTCCAGATTTGCAAACGAGATCCGCTGGGCCATTTGCGACGCTGCCTGTTGCAGCTCAAGGGCAGCTGGTGTGCGTTTTGTGGTGGTTACCAGAGACCTGAACATGCGTGGCCTCCGAAAGGGAGTCTGTGAAAGACGGCAGGTGCACCTGTGTTGCCTCCGAGCCAGGTGAGCAGGCCCTGAGGCCTGCAAGGAAAGGGTTAACCTGGGGGCTTTGAGCCTTTGCTCAGCTTTGAAAATCAACCAGCCATCGCAGCCCCTCCCTCTTCTGAATCCTGGGAGTCTGGGGTTGGTGAGGGTGGGGTGGGGGGGCTCCTGATTATGAGGTCCTGCAGGTAATTTGATTAGGGCCTGTTTAGTTGCAACAGCTAGCAAGCTTCTAGCTGCAGCCCATTCCTGGCCCTGCCTCTTTCTCCTCCTCCTCCTCCTCCTCCTCCTCCTCCTCCTCCTCCTCCTCTACTTCCTCCTCCTTCCCTTTCCCTTTTTATCCTCCTCTTCACCTCCTTCTCTACTATTTCCTCCAGTCCTCCTCCTCCTCCTCCTCCTTCCTCTTTCCCTTTATTTTGCTCCTTCTCCTTCCTTCTTCTTCCTCTTCTTTTCTCTTTTCCCTTTTATCCTCCTCTTCACTTCCTCCTCTACTATTTCCTCCTCTCCTCCTCCCCTCTCCTTCTTCCGTCTTTTCTCCTTCCCCTTTATCCACCTCTTCCTCCTCCCTTCTTCCTCCTCCCTTTTCTCTTTCCCTTTATTCTCCTCCCTCCTCCTCCTTCCTTTCCCCCTTTCCCCTTCTTCTCCTTCCTTCTTCTTCCTCCTCTTCCTCTTTCCCTTTATCTTGCTCCTTCTCCTCCATTCTTCCTCGTCCTTCTTCCTCTTTCCCTTTTTATCCTCTTCACTTCCTCCTCTACTATTTCCTCTTCCTTCTTCCTCCTCTTCCTCTTTCCCTTTTTATCCTCCTCTTCCTCCTCCCTCTTCTCTTTCTCTTTATCCTCCTCCCTCCTCCTCCTTCCTTTTCCCCTTTATCCTCCTCCTCTTTCCTCCTTCCTCCTCCTCTTCCTCTTTCCCTTTATCCTCCCTCCTCCATCATCATCATCCCCCCCGCCCCCCCTTCCGCCGAGGCTCACGTGACGCCTCCTCCCCCTGACCTGTAGAGGGCAGTCTTCGCCCTCCTGTTTTCCCTGGCCCACCTTTTTCTGGTAATTGATTGCCTAATTCGCTCTTTATGTGAAAGAGAGCAGATAGCGGGTAATTTGCAGCAATAACCTGCTATTGCCGGGCCAGTATCAAAACTCCCATGTTCATTTCAAGTGGCAGATAAAACACTAATATATAATTATCCTTGCAAATTGGATTGTTTTAAATAACCAAAAGACTGCGGCCAGGAGAACACTCCCATTTCCCTTGAGTTAGGAGGGAGCCGTAATTGCTGCGTTCAATCAATTTCCCTGGCATTAGAAATTCCATCACCATCAACATTAAGCTATATTCATTGTGATGGCTAAGAGCCGGGCCATTTCTCCTCTTTTCCTTAACTGCAAAATTAATCAGGGAAAAGATTTTAAAACATTTACCCGTGCGAAAGAGGTCAGGCCTGCCACTATATTGCTCAGCAGATAAGGGGGCTAATAAAAAGAAAATTGAATTACTAATGATCGCCAGGAACCGAGTATATAAAAACTGGCAATCGCTCGCTTCAGGAGGAAAGGAGAATCAATTTTCTTCGGACAAGGTGCACTCGTGTTTTTTGTTGTTTTTTTTTTAAACTTGGGCGCATATTATCAGCAATTTAATTTGAAAGTGCATAAACAGGAGGAAACCGTTAGGAAATAATGAGCCTTTAGGTGTAAACTGCTACAGGATATATGCTGTACACAATTTATTTGGCACAACAGATAATCACTTTAATTGAATTCAAAAGTGCATTGTTCAGCAGTGCGGCCGGTCTCCCTCCCTCCCTCCCCCCCTGTCTTCCTTCCGCCGGTGGGGACCGCGAAATATTATACAGAGGTGCCGCGTCCTTTCCTTGTAATGTCTCCCGCGAGGCAACGCTGCGTGCCGCCCCGTTCATGCGTGGAGGTGGGCTGGGGGTGGCGTTGCTGTTAAAAAGCGGTGGAAGTTTCTGCGAGCGGCAGGATCCTCCTGTCTCTTTGTGGGAACCAGCGATTCCCGGAATCTTTGGGCAGTGGTCCCTTTCTCCTCCAGGGCCAATGCTCTGACGGCGCTAACTTTCCTGCTGCCTCTGGTGGGCAGTGGCCCCCGGACCTAGGGCATCCAGAGACGGCGTGTTTCATGTCAGAAGCATTGAAGTTAAAATAAGGCCTCAGGGACCACTAAATTCATAATTTTAAATCCCGCGGACAACTAACACGACCTGCCCAATGGCCGGATGGACGTGGCTAGGCCATCATGTGACTGGCTGGGCGTGGCCAACCAGATGTCACTCACCTCAAGGGATGGCTCACTGGCTTTTACTCGGCCCTCCCCTTCGAGCGTCTCCTCACCTGCCCGCCCGGGCTCCTTAGGGCCCCAGCAGAAAGAAGTTGTTGGCGCCAAGGAGCCACCATGAGAAAGAGTTGCCAAAACAGCTGGCTCAGTTCAATTTGGATCTGACCGAGAAGGAGGTTCAGCGGAAGCACCTCACGGAGGATCTCGAGCATAGGCTTTCCAAGCAGAGGGAAGACCTGTGGGAGTGCAAGGCCAGGTGCCGGCGCCTGGAGGCTCAGCCATTATGCAGTCCCATTGGAATGGGGCCCTCTGGCTCTTCGCCACCAGCGATGCTTCCCTACAGCTTTCGCCCAAAGCCCCCCACCAGGAGTCCAAAGCAGACCCCAAGTCGGAATTTCTGCCCCCCTCCAACCCACACAGAAAGACCCCGAAGGGGGGAGACTCTCTGCAGCAACACAAGCGTTTATTGAATTGAATTGAAGTGAATTTATTAGATTTATAGGCCGCCCAATATCTGCACATATCTGGCCCAAGGTAGTTTGAGGACCCCCGATTTAGTGCAGTGTAAAAAATGCAAATAATTTTTCTGTGGACCACCGGTTGGTGACCGCTGTCAGGAAGTTTCTTCTTAGTTCCAGGTTGCTTCACTCCTTGTTTAGTTTCCATCCGTTGCTTCTTGTCCTGCCTTCAGGTGCTTTGGAG
Source organism: Thamnophis sirtalis (assembly GCF_051295495.1). NCBI lineage: Eukaryota > Metazoa > Chordata > Lepidosauria > Squamata > Natricidae > Thamnophis > Thamnophis sirtalis. Next base: position 102,153,866 of record NW_028261382.1, on the reverse strand, counting down.
AAGAGGTTGATGCCCTCTTCTTTGTGGCAGCCCCTGAGATATTGAAAGACTGCTATCATGCCACCCCTAGTCCTTTTCATTAAAGTAGAGGCAAACCCAATTCCTGCAACCGTTCTTTATAATTCCAGTAACCGTTCTCTATTTATCGAGTTGTTTTGGTGTGTAATGCCAGGGACGGCTTTCGCGGAAGACCGTTTTTCCATGGACTGGGAGCGGGTGGGATGGTCTCGTGTGCCACCTAGATCCCGTGCAGGCGCAGATAAAGCTTTGCTCATTCACCCACCGCTTGCCCAGCCCGGTTCCTAACAGGCCACGACCCTGGGGAGGGGGGGCGGACCCCTGCTATGAAATTTAAAATATAAAATTCAAGATTGAAATATGTGCCAATGAAGCCGATCTCACCCAGAATGTCGTAACCTGAGTTCATGTCTAGAAGCATCCAGAGCAGGGGTGGGTTCCAGCCGGTACGCCCCGGTACGGGCGTATCGGTGGAAACTGGCAGCAGCGGCCCCCGTACCGGTAATGGTGTTTCGTTGGTCCCACCCGCCCACGTTCCTTACCTGTTTTTAAGCCAACTGGGCCATTTGCGGATGCGCACGCAGCCTACGGTGCCGAGCAACTGGACGCCTGGCCCTGTGACAGCGTGCCAGTTGCGACAGGATCTGGAAACCCCCCCCTCCCCCCAACTGACCCAGAGACCCTGTCCCCAGCTCAGGTGCCATTTCGTTACCTTCAGATCTGGTGAGTAAACCATCTCGTGGCTTGGTAGACTCAAAACCGCCATGGGGGTGCATGCACAAGCTATGTGCGTGCACGAAAGAGTGGACTGGGAAAGATCTTGCCATTCGGTCCACTGTACCTTTTTGCTCTCTGGCCGGTCTGCTGTCGGGAGCCTTGGGCTCACTTGCCAGAAACCCAGCGCCAGAACGCGTATGTGTTTGTGTGTGTGTGTGTGTGCTGAATTAGCAGTAATTTTAATGCGCTCCTCCGTTCTCCTCTGCTGTCTCTGGACTGCACAGATAAACAAGATTGCTCTGTGTCTGTGTCTGGGCTGCCATTAAATCTCTCTTATGAACGCAGATGAAATATATCGCGTAGCAGCTCGCCTACGGTTTAATCGCATTGCGCTGGAGGCTCGTGAGGTTCAGGTTTGGAAATAAGGGTGTAGCGCCCCCCCCCAGACGAAGACGCCGCGAGCTTGTCAGCAAAAGAGGAACCTTTTGCAGGTTTTCTGTCGGCGCTTCTCATCCAGAACCCTTCAGTGTCAAAGAATTAACTCCCCGATTTCCTAAAATTTGAGTGCAGTCGCATCACATCTGGAAGACACCCGGGAGGGGGAGGGGACTG